>NC_091455.1:214211034-214218534 GCF_027789765.1 Dendropsophus ebraccatus
CTCTGCTATAGATAATCCGCACTCTACCTTTGGGCTGTGTTCACATTTTCTGCTATATATAAAATCCACAACCTACCTTCCTGCCCTCAGGCTGTGATCACATTCTGTTATATATAATTTGCACCCTACCTTCCTGCCCTTGGGCTGTGATCACACTTTCTGCTATAATTCGCACCCTACCTTCCTACCCTTGGGCTGTGTTCAGACTTTCTGCTATAGATGATCCGCACCCTACTGTCCTGCCCTTGGGCTGTGTTCACATTCTCTGCAATATATAATCCGTACCCTATGTTCTTGCTCTCGGGCTGTGTTCACACTTTCTGCTATAATCCGCAATCTACCATCTGGCTGTGATCACACTTTCTGCTATAAATAATCCACACCCTACCTGCGGGCTGTGTTCACATTCTTTCCTATATAAAATCCACACCCTGCCTTCCTGCCCTCAGGCTGTGATCATATTCTGCTATATATAATCCGCACCCTACCTTCTTGCCCTGAGACTGTTCACACTTTCTGTTATATATAATCCGCACCCTACCTCCCTGCCCTCAGGCTGTGATCACATTCTGTTATATAAATCCGCACCCTACCTTTCTGCCCTCGGCCTGTTCAATCTTTCTGCTATGTATAATCCGCACCCTACCTTTGGGCTGTGATCACATTTTGTTATATATAATCCGCACCCTACCTTCTTGCCCTCAGACTGTTCACACTTTGTTATATATAATCCGCACCCTACCTTCTTGCCCTCAGACTGTTCACACTTTGTTATATATAATCCGCACCCTACCTTCTTGCCCTCGGGCTGTGAGCACGTGCAGTGGATTTAGTGAGTGTATACGTTGGTCTTCCTCTCCGGCAGGTATATCCCCGTGGGTTTATTGGAGCGCCTGCCTCAGAAGCTGAATGAGAGACCTCCATACTATATGGGAAGAGACTACCTGGAGACCATAATGGCCAGTCAGAATGTGGGGGACTGGATAAAGATCAGGTAAAGGGTCATGTGATGCAGGGGGGGGGGGGGGGGGTGTACACCACACAAGTATATAGGTAACAGATTAATAGGGGGAGATTTATTAAGCATAGTGTAAAGTGAAACTGGCTCAGTCGCCCCTGGCAACCAATCAGATTCCACCTTTCATTTAAGTCTGAGGAATGTAAGGTGGAATCTGATTGGTTGCTAGGGGTAACAGCCAGTTAAACTTTACACCATATTTAATAAATCTCCCTCATTGAGTCGAAGTTGATAATAGATTGTCCCACTAAATCAGGAATATTTGGTCCTCCAGCTGTGGTAAGACCTAAACTCCTATCATGTCTGGATGCTGAAGGTTCCCCATCCCTGCAGTACAGTGTTTCCCTGCAGCGCCTCCAGAGGGCAGATGAAGTATTACAGTATTTATATTTGTGTAATACTGAAGTTTTCTATATTTTAAGGTTTAGTTTCATCCACTTCCCCCGCCCCCCTGTTAGGATCCTTGTGTATAGTCCCAGAATCTATGGATTTTTAGCGATGTGCTATACCCCAGACCCCCTTTAGCCTGCATTATAGTACTGCGTTGTCTATCAGATTCTCCTCTCTCTTGCAGTGAAATGTTTCTGGGTCCGGTTCCTCCAAACTTCACTTTCCTGCCGAAGCACAAAGCCAATTCTTATAAATGAGAAGTTTTATTACAGACGGTTTTCACAGAATTTTTGCTTTTTTTTTTTTTTTTTTTTTTTTTTTTTTTTAATAAACTCTTTAGAATGTGAATGACTGAGGGATATTCTGGACCCTTGTTTCCATTATCCGTGACCAGGGCTCAGCCGGGACTGGAAGTAGGGTCACCTAATGTATAACAAGCCTTAAAGGGAACGCTCACAGATATCTCTTCTTACCAACTCAGATTAGATAGTGAATTTCTTGTTTTTTCAGATGGTAGATTTTATTCTTTTAGTCAGTTTATACATGTAATACCACACACAACCTGAGGACAGGGGTGGCGCTATTATTAAGTAGCTGTGTTTTTCCTAATACTGAATAACCTCTTTAATAGGAACCACTGCAGCAACAATTCAGTTACATTTTGCATTTATTAAAAATACAAGAAAAAAAAATAAACTAGTTACAAAACACACAGGATGTTCCATATACACAGGCTAGTGGTTATCCGGGATTATAAACGGAGCGGTGCTGGTTACAGGCAAAATGTACTGAATCCGGCTCCAGGGTCCTCACATCGTCAGACGCTCATAACGGATTGTATGAACTGAGGAGGAGGGAAAAAAAAAATAATAATGTGTTGAGGCTGAGTTCACACTGTTTTTGCAATCAGTTTTTTGAAAAAAAAAAAAAAAGGATGCATGTGTGCATCTGTTTTGATCCTTTTCCATAAAATTGGAATGGAAAAACAGATGTAAACAGATGTGCACACACACACACACACACACACACGCATCCGTTTTGTGCAAAAAACGTAGTGTGAACCCAGCCTTATCTAGTATAGAGCGGTCACTTAATATAGCTGGTGGAAGGATCAGAGAGGTGCAAGGTGTCTCTGGGGAAGCTAAGGGGGTACTCCGGAGGAAGAAAAGTGTTATCCCATTACTCACATCATCATACTGGAAATTCACCACCCCCTGCTGGGCGACATCTCGTCTCCTGAAGGAGTCTGCAAACAATGGAGAAGCTCGTATTAACGTTAAGGCCCTATTCCACCGGACGATTATCGTTCAGATTATCGTTAAATCGTTGGAATCTAAACGATAATCGTTCGGTTAAAATGCAGTTAACGATTAACGACCGAATGAGAAACCTGGACCTATTTTTAGCGTTGCTCGTTCGCAAATCGTTCGCATTTAATAAGACATCGTTTGGTCGTTCGCAATAGACAAACGCAATAGCGAATAAATAGCGAAGACAAAACGATCGCAATTACGATCATAAGTAACGATTATCGTTCCATTGAAATGAGTGAACGTTTTCAGGTCTTTCGCAATAGCGGTCGTTTGAGATCGTTAACGATTATGCAAACTATAATCGTCCGGTGGAATAGGGCCCTTAGACATAACCGGAGAATGACCCCCCCCCCCCTCGATATAACAGCCGCAGAGAACCACACCAAGTATAATGCAGTCACTGACCTGTCAGCGCTCGGATCTTCACACAGCAGGCGATGTAGTCATCAAACGTTATCCTGCCGTGGGTGCTGTACCGCCGGACGATGACGTTCAGAGCCTGGGGGCTCAGCCGGTATCCTGTAACATAGAGAGGATAGTGTATATGTACGGAGGGACACCCCTTCTACCCTAACCCATACACTAAAGCTTCCCAGACTTCATAGACCCCAAACAGCGCCACTTCCGTCCTCAGGTTGTGTGCGGTATTACAATTCAGCTCCATTCAGTTCAAAAAGGAACTGAGCTACAATACCGCACCCAATCTGAGGACAAGAGAGGAGCTGTTTCTGGAAGAGAGCAGCCATGTTCTACATCTGGACAACCCCTCTAAGTCTCTGCACCATAGAAGTGATAGTTTCCTACTCACCCATAGTCCCCAGAGCGCGCTGAAGCTCCATCCCATCAACTGTGCCGCTCCGGTCTGCATCAAAGGACATGAAGTTCTGCTTCCAGCCATTTAACGCCATCCCTAGTTCCTTGAACTCATTGAAGCCCATCTTGCCCGACATGTCTCTCTTCAGAGGAGGTTAAGGAAGTCACAGTCTTATAGGATTACACCACAACCTCATCCACACCTTCAGGGGCCGTATAATATTATGGCTACAAAAAATGTGGCCGCACTGCATCAAAAACGTCCGTACAAAAAGGCCTTAAGTTAAAGGGGAACTCTGGTGAAAATCTCTTTCATATCAACTGATTTCAGAAAGTTATATAGATTTGTAATTTACTTCTATTTAACAATCTCCAGTCTTCCAGTACTTACCAGCTGCTGTATGTCCTGCAGGAAGTGGTGTATTCTCTCCAGTCTGACACAGAGCTCTCTGCTGCAGGAGAGGTTTTCTATGGGGATTTGCTGCTGCTCTGGACAGTTCCTGACATGGACAGAGGTGGCAGCAGAGAGCACTGTGTCAGACTGGAGAGAATACACCACTTCATGCAGGGCATACAGCAGCTGATAAGTACTAGAGATTGTTAAATAGAAGTAAGTTATAAATCTGTATAACTTTCTGACACCAAGTTATTTGAAAGAAATAGAATATTCACCGCTGGACGTATACACGGGTCTGTAATATGGCAGCCGCTGCTGGAGGCCCATGCCGTACTTACACACATAATGGAGTCTTGTTAGTATCTCTAGTATCTGCCCCCTACTGGGTTTATATTTTTAGTTAGAAAGACGCACAATACACGGCAATGGCTGGAGGATTTCTTGTACTCCTAGAAGGATACGTCCAGCATGGCGATCATTAGTCTGCAGGTTTCCAAGTTAAAAGCTGTAAAAAAAAAAAAAAAAAAAAAAAAAAAAAAAAAAAAAAGTTACATAAATCTTAGCTGGAACTTTATCTTTGCATGAAAAAAAAAAAAATCATAATCTTTCTACATTTGTAGATTTAATTTAAAGTAATTTAAGGGGAACCCATCGCACAGACTGTGTGATATTATAGCTTGCCTCCATTGAGTTCAATGGAACTGAGCTGTAATACCGCACACAACCTGAGGACAGGGCTGGCGCTGTTTGTGGAAGAAATCGGTCATGTTTTTCTAATTATGGATAATAAAACAAAGAGCTGTCACTGTAATCACATGATGTGGTGTCTCCATGTGGCCCATATAATAAATATATATTAGTGGCGCACAGTTACCGCTGGCCTCCAGCCTGTACAGGGCCTAGAGCAGCAAGCTGCGCCTCCTGCAGGTCAGAGCGACACCTGCACCCAGGAGATTTCCACCATCTACCCCCCCCCCCCCCCCGAGATCACAGCCGGGCCGCCCACACCCACGAGATCCCAACCCAGGGGAGGAGGCATCGGGTCTGGACACTGGACCACAACAGGCCGGGGGCCGAGGTCTTAGCACGGGGAGAGGTGGTCCACAGAGCTGGCAGCAAGATGGTGAGAGTTAGGGGAAGGGGGTCGGGTGCGGTATGTGTGAGGAGGGCTCCGGTGACAGGTGTGAGGGGCAGTGCTGAGGGTGCAGCACTGTGTGTCAGGGGCCTGTGGGGGACACAGCATTGACCAATCCACTTAGTAGCCCCCATACTGAAGAGAGACAACATAACTATATTATGGGAGAACTGTTCAGTAGGGGGGCTGCTGTCTAGGAGCCCCCATACTGAACAGTTCTCCCATCATATAGTTGCCCCCATACTGAAGTGTCCCCATAACAGAGCAGTGCCCCCATAACGCTACTACCACAGTTATTATGACCACTCACACTACTGCCCTTATCTACAACTATAGCCCTCATCTTCTACACATCTACTATTACTACACCCCTCATCCACCAAGCCTCTACTACTACACTCATCATAATTAGCAAAAAGGAGATTACATTTTGGCCATCTCGCCCAGCCCTGTATCTAGGATATCACAATGATTAGATATCAGTGATAAGAGATGATTAGTGATCCATCAGATCCTCACTGATCCTGATGACTGCGCCCCTCCTCCTCCTCACCAACCTGACCTCACCCGTGCACATACCCCGTCATACGTAGGAGAATTATGATTGATAATCCCGTCGGGTTAATCAGTAACGCAGCCTCCGGTGCCCTTTATACCTGGTTTATAGCTGTGACTATTTACTTATGTATTAATACGTGTGATATACAGAGATTACAGATGGAGGCGACGTCTAATGAGACGTTAGTCAGGATCCATCACATACTGTCAGATCTAATGGCTGCCAGTAATGGAGAATTAATAAGATGTATTTATTATTTAGAGACTGTGTGACATACATTAGGGCCATGTTCACATAGGGCGGCTGCAGATGTGCTGAGGACCTGCACGTATGCTTCAGTCCAAAATCTGCAATTAAAATGGGCACTCCGGAGAAAAAAAAATTCTTTTAACATCAACTGGTGTTAGAAAGTTATACACAAATTTGTAATTTACGTCTATAATAAAATCTCCAGTCTTCCAGTACTTATTAGCTGCCGTATGTCCTGCAGGAAGTGGTGTATTCTATCCAGTCTGACACAGTGCTCTCTGCTGCCACCTCTGTCCATGTCAGGAACTGTCCAGAGCAGCAGCAAATCCCCATAGAAAACCTCTCCTTCTCTGGACAGTTCCTGACATGGACAGAGGTGGCAGCAGAGAGCACTGTGTCAGACTGGAGAGAATACACCACTTCCTGCAGGACATACGGCAGCTAATAAGTAAGATTAGTTGATTTAATTTTTTTTTTCTCAGGAGTACCTCTTTGGCTATTGTTGCCAATTTAACTAGAGAACTCCTATAAGCTTTATGGGTGACGCAGAGGGGTCCCGTTACTTTCCTTTAATTCTATTACTTAGTATACTAATACCTTAGTATTTCACATATAAGTAAGATTCTACACTGAAGTCAACACCAGGAAGGAGGATCAGGAGCGGGAGGATCAGGAGCGGGAGGATCAGGAGCGGGAGCTGGTTGCCATGGAGACCAATCAAGGCACTGCTTTTGTTTTTTTAAATTTGAAATACAGGAAGTGGAATCTGGTTGCTACGGGTAACCGCTCTTTCCATTGGCGCCAACTCTGATAATTTTCCTCACATCAGCATCCAGGGATACGCTGGCAGATCGGTATACCGACATATACCCCTGCCCTGTCTATAGTGTTCAGTGGACCGAACATGAGCAGACTACTCCCTAGTCCACCGAGCGCACCAGACCTGACACCGACGGCCATACCACTCTGCCGGAGCATTGGTCACTCGGGAGGGACGCGGCCGTATATGTACCCCCCCCAGCACTTACGTTTATATCCTCCAGACATGCCGGCCTGGGACAGACATCTCTGCAGCTCCTCAGCGTCTATCTGTCCATCCTAGGAGAGAAGAACAGTGGTCACAGCATAGAGGACTACTCCGCTCGGCTGCTTCTGTGGCTCCTATACAAGTGAATGGAGAAAGCTGCGCAGCATTCAGTCTCTAGATCACTGACAGGGAACCTGCGGCCTCCAGCTAGATCATGTCTGGACAGCTAAAGCTCTGGCTCTCCAGGCATGATGGGAGTTGTAGTTTTGCAGCAGCTGGCGGGCGGCAGGTTCCTCGTCCCTGATAACATGGTGGGGTAATGGGCCCAACGCTGGCCGTGTCTATTATAGCGTTACGGAGTATCTGGCGGATAGGTCATGGATAACTACGATAACTTACTTGTCCTGCAACAGCTAAGAAGTATCCGTACATGGGGTCCTGCTGCTGGTACGCACCGCCCGGAGGAGCGCCATACTGGAAGGGAAAGAAAACCAGTAAGATATACAACATAGGAAGTATAGACGTATTACTATAGGCATGCTGGGGGTTGTAGTTCTCAAACAGCTGGAGGAGAAGCAAAAGGTTGGGAACCTGTAGCG
>NC_091455.1:214223534-214358534 GCF_027789765.1 Dendropsophus ebraccatus
TGTGCATCACTGAGTGCAGATAGATGTGCATGCAAAAGCATCAGCCAGAGCAGTGTACTGTGCACAGAATTAACCCCTTGTGGTGTTACCCTACTGCACCCCATCACTACCCCTGCAGAATACACTGTATACTCATACTGCACCCCATGACTACCCCTGCAGAATATACTGTATACTCATACTGCACCCCATTACCCCCCCCTGCAGAATACACTGTATACTCATACTGCACCCCATGACTACCCCTGCAGAATACACTGTATACTCATACTGCACCCTATTACCCCCCCCTGCAGAATATACTGTATACTCATACTGAACCCTATTACCCCCCCCCCGCAGAATATACTGTATACTCATACATCACCTTGAAAAAGTTACCCCAGTGGTTGCCCTCCCCCCCTGCCTCCATGCTGCGCGGCACTCACCCCCGGGGCCGGGTAGTATCCTCCTCCTGGATAAGCCATGGCTGCAGAGATGGGACTGTGACCCTGGCCGGAACCTCTCCGTGATAAACTAGCAACGCCAAGCCCCGCCCCGTCCTCCCTGGGGACCTAGATGTGGGCGGGGCGGAGTCAGCCTGATGCTGTACCAGGAAACCCCGCCCTCCTCTCGTTTAGATTTATATGGGGGGCGGGGCGCATCGTTGCTAATAAATGAAAGCACCGCCCTCTTAGCGCTGAGGAGCTGTAGTGGGCGGGGCGTTGTCAGACTAACTTCTCGTTTGTAGTGAAATAGCCACGCCCTCTTCTCACGGTTAGGCTGCAGGGGGTGGGCGGGGCTTTATTCAGCTTGCATCATTTATCGTAACTAGTGAAAGGAAACCCCGCCCTCTAATAGAGAAGCCTCCGTGTAACCCCGCCCTCTACGTTCAGGAGGCGGGGTTACACTGCTGCTGCTGCTGCGTGAGAAGCCGCTTCCATCTGTCAGTGATTATTATGATACGAAGCTCCGCCCCCCGCATTCCTTGCTGCACGCCAGCTTCCGGCGTGTGATCCATGTCACGCCAAGCCCCGCCTCCTCCTCGCTCTTATCCCTGAGGTGGGCGGGGTCATGTTCGCCTTGATAACTTTTTATACTGCGGTTTTTTGGTTTCTTCAGGGTCCATTCACACTTAGAGGATCTGTAGCAGATTCAAGCTGCGGGCAGTGATGTGTGTGCGTATGATGTGCGTATGTATGTGTGTGTATGACGTCCATGTATGATATGTGTGTGTGATGTATGTGTGTGTGATGTGTGTATGTATGTGTGTGTGATGTGTGTATGTGTGATGTGTATGATGTCCATGTATGATATGTGTGTGTGATGTATGTGTGTGTGATGTGTGTATGTGTGTGTGATGTGTGTATGTGTATGATGTCCATGTATGATATGTATGTATGATGTATGTGTGTGTGATGTGTGTGTATATGATGTATATGTGTATGTTGTGGGTGTGTATGATATGTGTGTGGGTGTGTATGATGTATGTGTGTATGGTGTGTATATGTGTGTTTCTGTGCATGTGTATGATGTATGTGTGTATGATGTGTGTCAGTGTATGTGTGTATGTGTGTGTGATGTGTGTATGTATGTGTGTGTATGTGTATGATGTCCATGTATGATATGTATGTGTGATGTATGTGTGTATGTTGTGGGTGTGTGTCTGTGTATCTATGTATGATATGTGTGTATGATATGTGTCTGTGTATGATGTATGTGTGTATGGTGTGTATATGTGTGTTTCTGTGCATGTGTATGATGTATGTGTGTATGACGTGTGTCTGTGTATGGTGTATGTGTGTATGATGTGTGTCAGTGTATGGTGTATGTGTGTGTGATGTGTGTGTATATGATGTATATGTGTATGTTGTGGGTGTGTATGATATGTGTGTGGGTGTGTATGATGTATGTGTGTATGGTGTGTATATGTGTGTTTCTGTGCATGTGTATGATGTATGTGTGTATGATGTGTGTCAGTGTATGTGTGTATGTGTGTGTGATGTGTGTATGTATGTGTGTGTATGTGTATGATGTCCATGTATGATATGTATGTGTGATGTATGTGTGTATGTTGTGGGTGTGTGTCTGTGTATCTATGTATGATATGTGTGTATGATATGTGTCTGTGTATGATGTATGTGTGTATGGTGTGTATATGTGTGTTTCTGTGCATGTGTATGATGTATGTGTGTATGACGTGTGTCTGTGTATGGTGTATGTGTGTATGATGTGTGTCAGTGTATGGTGTATGTGTGTGTGATGTGTGTGTATATGATGTATATGTGTATGTTGTGGGTGTGTATGATATGTGTGTGGGTGTGTATGATGTATGTGTGTATGACGTGTGTCTGTGTATGGTGTATGTGTGTATGACGTGTGTCTGTGTATGGTGTATGTGTGTATGATGTGTGTCAGTGTATGATGTATGTGTGTATGATGTATGTGTGTATGATGTGTGTCAGTGTATGGTGTATGTATGTATGATGTGTGTCAGTGTATGGTGTATGTGTGTATGATGTGTGTCAGTGTATGGTGTATGTGTGTTTGTGTGAGTATGTATGATATACACTACTGTTCAAAAGTTTGGGGTCACACTGAAATGTCCTTATTTTTGAAGGAAAAGCACTGTACTTCTCAATGAAGATAACTTTAACCCCTTAACGACATCGGGCATAAGTATACGCCCCCGCAGGGTGGGCTTTAACGCAAACGGGCGTATACTTACGCTCGACGTTTCCCCGATCGCTGTGTGTTCACACACAGCGGTCGGGGAAGATGGCCTGCTATAATGTATAGCAGGCCATCTCTGCTCGTGGGCACGGGGGGTGATTAACCCCTCCCGTGCCGACGATCGCTGCCATATGCTGATCAATACAGATCAGCATATAGCAGCTAAATTCAGCTTTCCGGGTCATCGGTGACCCGGTGACCCGGAAAGTAATGGCGATTGGTGCTGTCTGAGATAGCACCAATCGCCATTAGTGTCCTGGGGAAAGATGGCGCCGATGCCACCCCCACGATCGCCGTGATAGGCTGGCCAGTACAGGCCGGCCCATCATGGCAATCAAACTGTAAAAAAACAGTTTTGTCGGGTTCTGCACCCCCCAGCTAGGTAGCTGAGGGGTGCAGAACAGGTGTGTGTGGTTCAGGTGTACCATACTCACCTGATCTGAGTGTCCGGAGCGACGATCTGCGGTCCGCGCCGTCCTCGCCTCTTCTTTGGGTCACTTCCGGGTTTGGTCGTCCAGCGTCGGAAATCTTCGGAAACGCTCGGGTCCTCGGGTTTGGCGGGCCTCAGCAATCTCCGGCAGCGTCGCTCTACTGCCCCCTAGCGGCTGATCAGTGAATATCATTCACTGATCAGTTGCTTTGGGTTAAAAAGATTTATTTATTTATAATTTTTTTTTTGCACCCTAACGCCGCTGAGTGCTGATCAGCATCGCACATAAGTGCGCCGCTGATCAGCAACTCCTCCTTTTTAGCGTAGGGGCGTTTTTTCCCCCCTATATCCTACCGCCACTGTCTGCTGATAAGTGCGGCACATAAGTGCGGCATTTATCAGCAGCTCCTTTCTTGGCAAAGGGATATTTTTTTCTTACTGTCAAAAAAACACGTAAAAAACACTACACTACACCACACTACATGGAATAAAGTTTTACACTACACCACTACACATTTACATACCCCATATACTAGTCCCCGTATAAAGATGGCCCCCAGGGTGTTTTCGGCATCGGACGCATACGCTATTATTGCCTCCGACACTGAAACAGCCAGTGAGGATGAATGGGGGGATCCTTCGTTCCTCCATTCATCCTCATCGTCCTCATCATCCAGTGACATGTCTGGGGGTAGCGTAGCGTACGCTGCCCCCCAGACACGTCTTTTCCGCCAGTACCGTCCCAATAAGAGATGACGGTACTGCACACTGGGTACGTGCACACTGCGGAATGGCGAAGGATAACCCTTTGTGCATTCCGCAGCTGGCACCAGCCGGCGGACTGATGCAGGCGCGCGTCTCCACCCGTGTCATAGACTCTATTCTATGCACAGGCAGATTCCGTTGTCCGTCCAAAGAATGAACACGTTCATTCTTTGGACAGAGGGCAGGTGGGACAGAGGGCGGCGGGTGCCAGCTGCGGAATGCACAAAGGGTTATCCTTCGCAATTCCGCAGTGTGCACGTACCCTTAGGGTGGTATTACACGGGCCGAGCAGGGCCCGATAATACCTGTAAACGAGCAGCGATCTGCTAGATCGTTGCTCGTTTACTGGACCTATTACACGGCCCGATAATCGTTTGACAAGAGCTGCGAGGACATCGTTACCGATGTCCTTGCAGCCCTTGCTAAACTGGCATACATTACCCATCCACGTTCCAGGGCTGCTCCTGCCGTCCGCTTCTCCCTGCGTCCCGCGCGCTCTCTAGCGTCACAGCAGCCTGTCAGCTGGTAGGCCGCTCAGCCAATCACAGTCCGGGACCGCCGCGGCCTGTGATTGGCTGAGCGGCCTATCAGCTGACAGGCCTCTGTGACGCTAGAGCGCGCGCGGGACGCAGGGAGAAGCGGACGGCAGGAGCAGCCCTGGAACGTGGATGGGTAATGTATATCGTTAGTCGCCGGCCACGCACCGCTATTACACGCAGCGGTGCGCGGTCGGCGCCCGACGAAAATAGGTTCTAACCTATATCAACGATCAGCCGATGATCGTTGTCATCGGCTGATCGTTGCATTTATTACACGGAGCGATAATCGGCCGAATCGGGCCGATTCGGCCGATTATCGTTCCGTGTAATACCACCCTTATCAGAGTGTATGATGGAAGGGACACCCGAATCCAGCCCCCAGATGCCCACAGATGTCCCCTCCCCCCCCCCATCCTCGGAGTTAGTGGGAAGATAGTCCAGGAACTGATCTTCCCACTGCTGGATAAAGGTCACCACCTGTACGGGGATAACTTTTATACCAGCACCCCCTCTTCCAGTCCCTCGCTGCCCGAGCTACTGTAGCTTGCGGCACGATCCGAACATAGAAGTAGTAATAGTGCCCTAATATTTAGCAGCCATGGAGCGGACCCAGCGCTTCTGGATATGAGGGACCCCGGATCGCACCAGGGCAACATTTTCCAGGTGACGTCCCGCACACTGGAAAACAGGAGACCCCAAAAGAAGTGCAGAGTGGGGTGTAACAGGGGGATCAGGAAGGACGCCATTTTCCAGTGTGACGCCTGTCCTGATCACCCCGGCCTCTGCATACTGGATCGCTTCAAGGCGCACCACACGTCACTGGGGTTCTACATTATCTAAATTCTGTCCCTTATTCCTATTTCAGGGGTCACGTTGATCCAGGGATTATTCTGATCGCCATTATGGAGTCGGGAAGGAATTTTTCCCCTGTGATGAAGCTACTGTCGTCTGCCTCACGAGGGTTTTTCCCTTCCTCTGGATCAACACAGGTTGAATTTGATGGACACCTGTCATTTCCAACCTTATAAACTAATAATTGGCCTAATACCCCCAAATAAATTAGAATTGTCCCTTTTCCCCAGCTATGTAGGTATGGCCGCCATTCCCATTAGAGGATGCCATGATGCAATTACAAAGCCTCTGTGCGTCCAGGACAGTAGAAACCCCCCACAAGTGACCCCATTCTGGAAACTACACCCCATAAGGAATCTAACAAGGGGGACAGCGGGGATATGGCCCCCTGGTGACGGCCACATTTGGGGTGTGAAAATGAAAAAAATTTATTTTTTATTTTCTCGGCACATGTTCCACATATGTGCCCGTCACCAGTGGGGTCCATATGCTCACTGCACCCCTTGTTAGATTCCTTATGGAGTGTAGTTTCCAGAATGGGGTCACTTGTGGGGGGATCCTACTGTCTTGGCAGCACAGGAGCTTTTTAATTGCGACATGGCCTCCATCCTCCATTCCAGCCTCTAAATGGCGCTCTGTCCCTTTGGTGACTTGCCCTGTGCCCATATGGCACATTATGTCCACATGTGGGGTATTTTCGTACTCAGGGGAAATTACCCTACACGTTTTGTGTTCACTTTCTTTTTTAACCCCTTGTGGAAAAGGAAAAAATCAAGGCTAGACTAACATATAGTGTAAAAAAATTTTCATTTTTTTTTGTCTTGATTTTTTTATTTTCACAAAGGGTTAAAAGATAAAAAAAAACACTAAATGTGCAGAGCAATTTCCCCTGAGTACGGAAATACCCCTCATGTGGACTTAAGGCGCCATGCGGGTGCAGGGTAAGCCTCCGAAGGGAAGGAGCGCCATTTGGCTTTTGGAGACTGGATTTGGCTGGAATGGATTTCGAGGGGCCATGTTGCATTTAAAAGGCCCCTGTGTTGCCAAGACAGTTGAACCCCCCACAAGTGACCCCATTATGGAAACTACACCCCTCAGGGAATGTAACCAGGGGTGTAGTGAGCATATGGACCCCACTGGTGACGGGCACAAATGTGGAACAATGTGGCATGAAAATGAAATATTACATTTTTTACACTATAATGTTGGTTTAGCCTTAAATCTTTCATTTTCACAAGAGGTTAAAAGAGAAAAAAACACACAAAATGTGTAGAGCAATTTCCCCCGAGTCCGTAAATACCCCACATGTGGACATAAAGCACCATGTGGGTGCAGGGCAAGCCTCCAAAGGGAAGGAGCGCCATTTGGATTTTGGAGGTTTGATTTGGCCAGAATGGATGATGAACGCCATGTCGCATTTACAGAGCCCTCGTGCTGCCAAAACACTGGAAACCCCCCACAAGTGACCCCATTCTGAAAACTACACCCCTCAAGGAATCTAACAAGGGGTGCAGTGAGGATATGAACCCCTTGATGACGGGCACATTTGTGCCGTGAAAGTGAAAAAATAAAAATTTTCACTTTCACGTCACATTGTTCCACATTTCTGCCCGTCACCAGTGGGGTCCATATGCTCACTGCACCCCTTGTTAGATTCCTTGAGGGGTGTAGTTTCCAGAATGGGGTCACTTGTGGGGGGTTTCCAGTGTCTTGGCAGCACGAGGGCTCTAAATGCGACGTGGCCCTTGAAATCAATTCCAGTAAAATCCAGCTTGCAAAGGCCAATTGGCGCTCCTTCCCTTTGGAGGCTCGTCCTGCGCCCCCTTGGCACTTTATGTCCACATGTGGGGTATTTCCGTACTCAGGAGAAACTGCACTACATGTTTGGTGGTTTTTTTTTTCTTTTATCCCCTTGTAAAAATGAAAATTGAAGGCTAGAACAACATTTTAGTGTAAAAAATAGAATTTTTTCCTTTTTTACACCACATTGTTCTGAAAATCTGTGAAGCACCTGTGGGGTCCAGATGCTCACCGCACCCCTTGTTACATTCCTTGAGGGGTGCAGTTTTCTAAATGGTGTCCCTTTAGGGGTGTTTTTTAGGTTTTGGCACCCCAGAGCCTCTGCCAACCTGAAGTGGTACAGTCAGAAATGACCAAATATAACGGAGGCGTTGAAATTCACTAGGCGCTCCATTATATCTGAGGCTTGTGGTTGCGTCAAATAGCGCAATAGGGCCACATATGGGGTATTTCTATAAACTGCAGAAACGGGGCAATCAATATTGGGGTGCATTTCTCTGCTAATAGGTTTATCATTATGAAAGATATTGGATTACAATAAAATCTCTGCGCAGAAAATAAAATTTTTAAATTTCTTACACACTTAGCTTTTATTTCTGTGACTCCCCTAAAGGGTTAAAACACTTTCTGGATATGCTTTTGCAGAGTTTGGGGGGGGGGGGGGGTGCAGTTTCTGAAATGGGGTGCTTTGTGGGGCTTTCTAACATACAGTCCCCTCAATGACCCTATGACAATGACAATGACCCTAAACACCCCTCCAAATTGTGCAAGAACTATTTCCAGCAGAAGCAGCAGCTGGTATTCTATCATAGGTAATGGAGTGGCCAGCGCAGTCACCAGATCACCACCCCATTGTGGGAGCAGCTGGACCGTATGGTACGCCAGAAGTGCCCATCCAACCAATCCAACTTGTGGGAGCTGCTTCTAGAAGCGTGGGGGGCAATTTCTCCAGCTTACCCCAACAGATTAATAGCTAGAATGCCAAAGGTGTGCAATGCTGGAATTGCTGCAAAAGGAGGATTCTGGGACGGAAGCAAAGTGTGATGGAAGAACAATGTTATTTCACATACAAATCAGTATTTCTAACCTCGTCAATGTCTTGTCTCTATTTTCTATTCATTTTATAACGTATGGTGGTGAGGAAGTGTGACTTTTCATGGAAAACACTAAATAGTTTGGGTGACCCCAAACTTTTGAAAGGTAGTGTATGTGTGTATGATGTGTGTCTGTGTATGTGTCTTTGTGTATGTATGAATGTGTGTGGTGTATGTGTGTGGTGTATGTGTATGTATGTGTGTTTGTGTGAGTATGTATGATGTAGGTGTGTATGGTCCCCCGCCCCTGACTATCATTGTCTTTGTTATTGATTGTTGCAGTCAGGATTATTTCTCTCATTCCCTTACCTGTGCACTATATGAGGTGGGTGGGGGGAGGGGGGGCTATGCTCTGAGGCTGACACCTCGGTGCTGACGGTTGGGGAGGG
The DNA here is from genome assembly GCF_027789765.1 of Dendropsophus ebraccatus. Taxonomy (NCBI): domain Eukaryota; kingdom Metazoa; phylum Chordata; class Amphibia; order Anura; family Hylidae; genus Dendropsophus; species Dendropsophus ebraccatus. The sequence goes on from NC_091455.1 coordinate 214,232,116, forward strand.
GCGCAGTGGCGTCATCCTCTTTTCTGTTATTTCTTTCTATATGAGGTGGGGGGGGGGGCTATGCTCTGAGGCTGACACCTCGGTGCGGGAGGGCTGGGGTGGCGTCCTCCTCTTTTCTGTTATTTCTCTGTTATTTTAGAGCTCGGAGTGGTGAGATGCGTCGCTGTTGCACATTACATACAACTGTACAGAGTTATTTGTGTAAGAAGCCTTATTGTCTGTAGGGTGTTTGTATAGAGCACATACCTGTACTTTACCCAACCTACATCCTGACTATAACGCCTGAGGACAGAGGTCACCAGCTCCTTCTGTGGTAACAGCAGGGGTGAGCTGGTATTTTACTCACAGTGGCCAGGAGTGGCGCTCCTTACCCCCGGGTACACTGGCACTGGGCTTTGTAAAAGGCAGAACCAGGCGTGCGGGTGCAGGAGCGGCAGAGAGGTATCAGCACTTACACAAGAACAACTTTTACTGATGAAATCCTTGGTGCAATACAGTCAAAGGGGCCATCCAGTGTGAGAAAGACATGGCTGCTTTCTTCCAGAGACAGCACCGCTCCTGGCTCCAGTTTGGGTGCAGGTTTTGAAACTCAGACAGAGTTATATATCTTTGTAATGTGTGTTAATTAAGCAGAAAAAGTAAATGGCTGCACTACCCCTTTAAGTAGTGTAGCTTGAGTAGAGTAGGTTAAGGGACTGTCTTGGGGCTTTGCCTATGTTGTACAGTATTCTGCCGGGATGACTTGTAATGTGACTGTGTAGAAGAAGAATCTCAAGAATCTCAATTAAGAATAGGAAGAGAAGAAGAAGACCGCCTTATGCCAGAAGAGCCCACCGAGTATCTGGTCTGGTAGCACGAGTCCCAGGTTTGAATGACTGGGTATAACTAACCCCTCAAGGTTCCCTGAGTAGGTGGAGCAGGTTCCAATGGAGTACTTCAGCTTATGCTCTTTGCTCCACTGCAGACCAATCCTGTTCTTGGATAGTCCTGACTAGTTCTGAGTTAGTATTCCCTGGTGTAGGCAAGATGTACCCAGGTGACAGTTACCCCACCTCTGGGTTTAGCACTGCATACTTGTTACTGATAATCTGTAGCCTGTGCTTCCTAACAAGGTCCTGGCCCTCAGGCCCGGCCCGGGTATAAACTGCAGCAGGAACTCTGTTCTTAGTCTGTCTCTCTCCTTCACCATACACCAGACAACTATCTCTCCTATACAGGGCCGGATTAAGGTTGGTGGAGGCCCCGGGCGACAATTTTGTTGGAGGCTGCCCCCCCCCCCCCCCCAAAAAAAAAACAATATCACGATCTATATAGATGTCAGCTTACTGTAGGCGACTTAACACAGATCCCTCCTCGCTCCTGGCTCAGCATCCTCCTCTGTTGTGCACGTGATGGTCACTAGAGGCTGCAGTGCAGAGGAAGATGCACAGCCCTAGAGACAGGTGCAGGAAGGGGTGAGTATCAGGGTGTGTTCTCACATTGTGTTTGTGTTAATAACGCAATGTGAGAACCCAGCACTTTCTGTGTGCTCTTAGCCACTGTGTTAGTGCCATTATACACAGCCTGATATCCTGGGTAAGCAGCGCCATTCTGCTAGATTGGCGCTCACTTACAGAGCATATGATAAGGCTGGATCAGCCATCAGTCGCACATCACTTTTTGACGTAGCGATGCATGGCCGGTGACCAATGATTTTTGCTAGCGAGAAGCAGTGATGGTATTATGGCTTAGAGCAATATAGCCTAACTTTTTTTTTTTTATAAACTCTAGGCACCCCTACCAAATAATGTTCTAGAAAATACAAAAGAAATGTCATCCAGTGACTTACAGGTGATGTCTTCTTTGATCTGAGGCGTCACTTTCCGTTTCCGTTTGACCTGCCAGACAAACATCTTAGGCTCCGCACTTTTACAACAACTTCCTTCCCTTTTTCCAACCCATAAGGTCCCAAACAGTATTAATTCCACTTTTTGGTGTGATTTCCAGTAAAGTGAGTAGGTATGTGGGTTGCCCCCTGTATGTCCCTTGCTGTGCCCCAAATAGTTTTAAAGTCCCTATGTCCCCATATAGTAATAATGTCCCCTGCTATGTCCACATATATAAATAATGGTTCTGCTGTACACCCCATATAGTAATAATGCCTCCTGCTGTGTCCCCATATAGTACTATTGCTCCCTGCTGTGCCTCCATATAGTAATAATGTCCCCTGCTGTGCCCTCCATATAGTAATGTCCCCTGCTGTGCCCCCATATAGTAATAATGCCCCTGGTGGCTGTAGTCAACCCCTAGTGGTGTCCTGGTAGCTGTAATTGCCCTCCCCCATCCCCAGTGGTGTCCTGGTAGCTGTAGTTCTCCGCGTATTCTCCGTATTTAGAATTTATGCTGCCCTAGGCACTTTGCATGCTGAGGTGAACCCCCCCCCAGGCACCCCATCGTGGTGTATGCATGGTGTGTACCCCGTCACGGCTGGCACCCCAGCACCAAATACTCAGCACCCAGTACTACTGAGCGGCATCCCCCGGCTCTCAGTAGTGCTGGGTACTGGGGTGCCGCTCTGCTTGATGCCCGCTCTTCTCATCAAACAGACGTGAAGGAGGTCGGGGACGTCTTAGTTTGGGGTCCGCTTCTGTCTAGTAGCGGACTGGGGTACCTGGGGCCCACCAGAGGAAATGATCCTTGGTGCCCACCAATATAGAACCAGTGAGACACGACAGGCCGCTGCTTTCCTGGATTCATCTGTATCTGTGACAAATCCTTCCTTAAAAACATTTTCAGTCAAAGTGAAACTCTCAGAACCCCCTCCATTTATACAGCTCTCAGGGTATGCTGGGAGTTGTAGTTTCTGAGAGGACAACCCTTTAATAAATCACTGTGTGCAGAGTCTCCTGGTGGCTGCCAGGCCCGGATTGGTAATCTGGCAAAGCGGGCAAATGCCCGCTGGGCTGCCAGTATTACCAATCCGGGGGCCGCCGTTCCTGGCCCCCATGTGCGCCGGCCCCCAGCAGTGGCTGCAAGAATAGCGCAGCCGGCCGCTGCGCTATTCATTCAGCCTCTGCAGAGGGCCGGCGCCCTGGCCCTTTAACTGTGAGCGTTCAAGATGAACGCTCACAGTTTGCAGCGGCCGCACTCTGCCTCTGACTGACAGAGCCAGGGAGCCATTGGCCCCCGGCCCTGCCAGTCACTCCTGTGGCCGGCCAGTCTTCCTAGCTGGAAGGTGTCAGGGCCGGCCCGGGGCTGCAGACGTGCCGCGCGCAGGCACGTCTGCAGGCACCTCTGACAGGACCCCAGCGGCTGACGTCACTTCCCTGACGCGCCGCTGAGGACCTGTGAGAAGAGACGCCGACGCGCTGCAGCAGGGAGAAGAGGCTGCAGACTGAACATCCGGGACCGGAAGGATGAAGCTGCCGGGAGCGAGGTGACAGGTGAGAATGTGTGTTTTTTTTTTAACCCCTTAACATGTAGCCATGGTGGGGGGGAGGCACGGGGGGGGGGGCTATTCTATATTGGGGGGAGAGGCACAGAGGGGGGGGGCTATTCTATATTGGGGGGAGGCACAGGGGAAGGGTATTCTATATTGGGGGGGGGAGGCACAGGGGGAGGCTATTCTATATTGGGGGGGAGGCACAGGGGGAGGCTATTCTATATTGGGGGGATGCACAGGGGGGCTATTCTATATTGGGGGGAGGCACAGGGGAAGGGTATTCTATATTAGGGGGGAGGCACAGGGGGAGGCACAGGGGGAGGCTATTCTATATTGGGGGGGATGCACAGGGGGGCTATTCTATATTGGGGGGAGGCACAGGGGAAGGGTATTCTATATTAGGGGGGAGGCACAGGGGGAGGCTATTCTATATTGGGGGGAGGCACAGGGGAAGGGTATTCTATATTAGGGGGGAGGCACAGGGGGAGGCTATTCTATATTGGGGGGAGGCACAGGGGAAGGGTATTCTATATTAGGGGGGAGGCACAGGGGGAGGCTATTCTATATTGGGGGGGAGGCACAGGGGGAGGCTATTCTATATTGGGGGGATGCACAGGGGGGCTATTCTATATTGGGGGGAGGCACAGGGGAGGCTATTCTATATTGGGGGAGGCACAGGGGGAGGCTATTCTATATTGGGGGGGATGCACAGGGGGGGCTATTCTATATTGGGGGGGATGCACAGGGGGGGCTATTCTATATTGGGGGGAGGCACAGGGGAAGGGTATTCTATATTGGGGGGAGGCACAGGGGAAGGGTATTCTATATTAGGGGGGAGGCACAGGGGGAGGCTATTCTATATTGGGGGGGATGCACAGGGGGGGCTATTCTATATTGGGGGGAGGCACAGGGGGGACTGTTCTATATTGGGGGGATGCACAGGGGGGCTATTCTATATTGGGGGGAGGCACAGGGGGGGCTATTCTATATTGGGGGGATGCACAGGGGGGCTATTCTATATTGGGGGGAGGCACAGGGGAGGCTATTCTATATTGGGGGAGGCACAGGGGGAGGCTATTCTATATTGGGAGGATGCACGGGGGGGCTATTCTATATTGGGGATGCACAGGGGAGGCTATTCTATATTGGGGGATGCACAGGGGAGGCTATTCTATATTGGGGGATGCACAGGGGAGGATATTCTATATTGGGGGATGCACAGGGGAGGATATTCTATATTGAGGGATGCACAGGGGAGGCTATTCTATATTGGGGGACGCACAGGGGGGCTACTCTATATTGGGGGGATGCACGGGGGTATTCTACTGCGAACAACCGAACGACGTCTTATTCAATGGGAACGGTTTGCAAACGGGCAATATTCTATATGGGGGGATGCTCAGAGGGCTATTCTATATGGGGGGATGCTCAGAGGGCTATTCTATATGGGGGGATGTTCAGGGGGGCTATTCTATATGGGGGGATGCTTAGAGGGCTATTCTATATGGGGGGATGTTCAGGGGGGGCTAATCTATATTGGGGGATGCAGGGGGGCTATTCTATATTGGGGGGTGCACGGGGGGGCTATTCTATATTGGGGATGCAGAAGGGGCTATTCTATATTGGGGGATGCACGGGGGGCTATTCTATATGGGGGGGATGTACAGCAGGGGGGCTATTCTATATGGAGAGATGTGCAGCGGGGGAGGGGAGCCTATTATATATGGAGGGATGTATAGATGAGGATGTATAGAGGAAGATGTTGCTGGAGCAAGAAGCCTAAAATGTCTGTCTGACAGATCCCGTGGAGAGGAGTAATGGCCAGAGAAGCCTTCATGATGGCCGGAGCCAGATGGAGAAGAAAAGGAAAAGTGGACGTCTCCTCATGCAGAGAAGACGCCTACTGTGAGTTACAGGATGTAATTGCACTATAATCACTTATAAGGTCTGCAGAACCTTTACACAGCTGGGATCTACCTCGGTATCAGGGGTGTCACACTCAGGCCCTCCAGGTGTTGCAAAACTACAATTCCCGTCATGCTTTAGCTGTCCAGTCGTGATGGTATTTGTAGTTCTGTAACAGCTGGAGGGACAGAGTGTAACACCTGTGTTCTATTGTCACTGCTTTGGGAGAATATTGGTCTTTATATGGTGGCTGTTATTTGGTGCCAGTATAGTGGTATCCAGTCACCGTATGCTGAGGGTAGTGGGCATGGTGTGATGGTATTACTCGTATTATTGGTAATATTAGTGTTTTATATAGTGGATTGTGTTCAGTCACAGTGTAGCGGTATTAGTCATTATGTGGTGGTATTGGCTGTGCTCATGGTGTGGTGATATTATTTGTTACTTATATACTGGTAGTATTGGCAATATTAGTGGGTTTGCTTAGAAACAGTATGGCAGAAATGTGTACAGTATGGGAATAATATTTGCTTACTGGTGTTATTAACTATGACTATTATCATGCACAGAAAGTTCTAGATAGATAGATAGGAGATAGATAGATAGGAGATAGATAGATAGATAGAGAGATAGATAGGAGATAGATAGATAGGAGACAGATAGATAGATAGATAGATAGATAGATAGATAGATAGATAGATAGATAGATAGATAGATAGATATCCAGTAGGAAATATCTATCTACCAGCTTATTATGTAGCTTTGATTACACATGAGATCACAACCAGACACATTTTAATAATTAAAACCTTACTACTTTTACCGCCATTATATGGAGTGCAGACATAGTCAGGATAAAAGGGATTAAAAAAAATATAGTAACTTTTGTCCAAAAACAGGACCACCCCTGTCTTCAGGTTATGTGAGGTATTACAACTTGGCTCCATTCATTTCAATGGAACTGAGCTGCAATACCTCACACAAACTGAAGAAGAGTGTGGCGCTGTTTCTGGAAGAAGGTGGCCATGTTTTTCTCCTTTAAAGGGAATCTGTGAGGTCCATACCAGGTCTAGGGCTGTAGATCTCAGCAGACAGGTGTGAGGAGATATCACTGACCTTTAGTCCAGTGTAAACTTTTATAATTGTCCTTTTCATTACCAACTAAATTTTCACAACAGCAGCGGCAGCAGCACCAACCTATACGTCCATCAGTCAGAGCAGGAAGGGACGGGGGCAGAAGTTGCTGCTGTGGCTCCACCTCTGTGACACTTCAGCTGGTAATAAAAAGAATGATTATAGAGGTTTACACTGGACTAAAGGTCAGGTCCCTGATCTGTACGCTGGGATCTACAGCTCTGTACCTGGTATAGACCTCCCAGGTTCCCTTTAAGGGCACGTTCATACCTAATCCAATGCGGATTTGATGCTTCTGATTTAATCAGTTGAAATAAACACATAAATATGCCGCATCAAATCCACAGCAGATTATGTTATATCATTATTTTTAGGTGCTGATGGTGGAGTTCACATGTTTAAAGGGAACCAATCAGCCTGTTTGGGCTGATATGGTTCCCTTGAGCATTGTATAAAGCACCTGGAGGGGCCCTGGCATGTACCGGCCGCGGCCACAGCAGGTGCTTTATAACGGAGAAAATGACTTTTATTCCCCGGCTTGTGACTAGATACGAGCGGGGAAGTAGTCATGGTGGTCGGCTCCCCGCTCGTATCTAGTCACTGCGCTCTGCCTGTCAGCGCGCTCAGAGGGGATGATTGACAGGCAGAGAGGTCCGTTACTGGCCTCTCTGCCTGTCAATCATTCCGCCGAGCGCGCTGACAGGCAGAGCGCAGTGACTAGATACGAGCGGGGAGCCGACCACCATGACTACTTCCCCGCTCGTATCTAGTCACAAGCCGGGGAATAAAAGTCATTTTCTCCGTTATAAAGCACCTGCTGCAGACGGTACGTGCCAGGGCCGCTCCAGGTACTTTATACAATGCTCAAGGGAACCATATCAGCTCAAACGGGCTGATTGGTTCCCTTTAAGGGAGTAGTGGGGGACATGGCTAAATGAAGCAGAATTGATATACCATGATATGGTATGTGGGCTGCTGGGGTTTGATTGCCAGGGCTGATTTTAAGTCCCAGTCCGGCCCTGGTGGCTGCAATCTGTGGGTGACAACCATCAGCCCTGAAGGTCCAGCAATACATCTGTCCACACTGTCCTACAACTCCCAGCATATCCTGGGGGCTGCAGACTGTCAGTACATGCTGGGAGTTTTAGTGCCTGCAGCTGTTGTAGTTGGGTCCTATACACTGGATGCTTAGTGGGAGATCAGAATACATATATCTGTGGGGGCTCAGTGTAGGGAAGTGACCCCAGAACATCACTAAAAGGGGATAGGGGGAGATGTTATTAGTGATGTTCTTGGGTCACTTCCCTGCACTGAGCCCCCACAGATCTATGTATTCTTATATGCCACAAAGCCTCCAGTGTATAATGCACCTAGGACCCAACTACAACAGCTGCAGGCACTACAACTCCCAGCATGTACTGACAGTCTGCAGCCCTCAGGATATGCTGGGAGTTGTAGTGCCTGCAGCTCTTGTAGTTGGGTCCTAGGTGCATTATACACTGGAGGCTTTGTAAGGGATCAGAATACAGAGATCTGTGGGGGATCAGTGCAGGGAAGTGACCCCAGAACAGCACTAATAGGGGATAGAACAAAAACATCTGCCCCTATCCCCTATTAGTGATGTTCTGGGGTCACTTCCCTACACTGAGCCCCCAAAGATCTCTGTATTCTTATATACCACAAAGCATCCAGTGTATAATGCACCTAGGACCTAACTACAACAGCTGCAGGCACTACAACTACCAGCATGTACTGACAGTCTGCAGCCCTCAGGATATGTTGGGAGTTGTAGTGCCTGCAGCTGTTGTAGTTGGATTCTAGTTTAGAAGTTTGCGCTAGTGTACTGTAGTGACCGCGGGGCTGTGTCAGTACACTACCGCAAACCATACACTGACCTATTTAGACCCCAATGGTACACAGGCTCTGCACACTATAGAAGTGATTACAGTGCAGTTACTAATGACTCACGGGTGACGTCTTCTCCGATTGCTGTCGCTCACTCTTTGCTTTCCTCTCCATCTGGCGCAGCCATCATGAAGACTTCTCCGAACACAACTCAACGGCAGAGGGGCGGGCTGGCTGGCAGGGAGAGAAGCTGGGGGGCAGGGAGAGAAGCTGGGGGGGGGGGCAGGGAGAGAAGCTGATGGGAGCAGGGGGATCGGCAGAGGGGCGGGCTGGCAGGGAGAGAAGCTGGGGGGCAGGGGGATCGGCAGAGGGGTGGGCTGGCAGGGAGAGAAGCTGGGGGGCAGGGGGATCGGCCGAGGGGCGGGCTGGCAGGGAGAAAAGCTGGGGGGGCAGGGGGATCGGCAGAGGGGCGGACTGGCTGGCAGGGAGAGAAGCTGGGGGCAGGGAGAGAAGCTGGGGGCCAGAGAGAGAAGCTGGGGGGTGGGCTGGCAGGGAGAGAAGCTGGGGAGCAGGGAGAGAAGGTGGGGGGCAGGGGGATTGGCCTGAGGGGTGGGCTGGCAGGGAGAGAAGCTGGGGGGCAGGGAGAGAAGCTGGGGGGGCAGGGGGATCAGCAGAGGGGCAGGCTGGCTGGCAGGGAGAGAAGCTGGGGAGAAGGGAGAGAAGGTGGGGGGGGGCAGGGGGATCAGCAGAGGGGCAGGCTGGCTGGCAGGGAGAGAAGCTAGGGAGCAGGGAGAGAAGGTGGGGGGGCAGGGGGATCAGCAGAGGGGCAGGCTGGCTGGCAGGGAGAGAAGCTGGGGAGCAGGGAGAGAAGGTGGGGGGCAGGGGGATCAGCAGAGGGGCAGGCTGGCTGGCAGGGAGAGAAGCTGGGGAGCAGGGAGAGAAGGTGGGGGGCAGGGGGATTGGCCGAGGGGTGGGCTGGCAGGGAGAGAAGCTGGGGGGCAGGGGGATCGGCCGAGGGGCGGGCTGGCAGGGAGAGAAGCTGGGGGAGCAGGAAGAGAAGCTGGGGGACAGGGGGATCAGCCGAGGGGTTGGAGGGGCAGGCTGGTCAGGCTTCGGATCCCCCCACCCCTGTTTACTTGCCGGCAAGGTGAGCTTCCAGCAGACAGCCTGTTACACACAGGCACGGAAGCTCATCGCAGCAGCCCGCGGTGGCCGAACTTCCTGCTCGGCGCGATGACGTCACTGTGCGCCGCTGCCGAACAGGAAGTCCGGGCACTGCGGGCTGCTGCGGTGAGCTTCCGTGCCTGTGTGCAACAGCCTGTCTTCTGGAAGCTCACCCGGCCTGAAGGTGACACCGCTAACCCCCCCAACCCCCCCCCCCCCCCCGGGCGCAGACATTACCGGTGGGGGGTGGCAGAGGGGGGTTGAAGAAAAAAAAAGGAACAACCTGAACCCGGAACCCTGCTTCCGGGTTCGGGTTGGTGGGGGCCCCTTTGTGGTGGGGGCCCCGGGGCACGTGCCCCTTGTGCCCAGTCTTTAATCCGGCCCTGCTCCTATATAAGGGGTGGCCGGGACTAACCTCCTATTGGTGGGGAATATGCTAGAAAGAGTGATTTGTAAGAGTGTGATGGGGTGAAGAGTGGGAGGCACCCAAGCTAGTGATTGGACGACATGTAACAGTGAAGAACACACAGTTAACCCTTCAGCTATGCAGTTGCTGATCCTTACACACACATACACACATATACACACAAGTATACAGTATAAGTATACAGTCACAGGAAAAGCATACAAAGGGTTTATAAATCCTGGCAGGTAACAAAAACAAGAATAACAACTGAACAATAGATTGGATGAAAGATGGTAAATGGACGTTGGCTTAAAAGAATGATAAAGTAATAATAATAATTATAAATAAATTATTAGTTTTATGATAAGGAATCAGGAATAAAGCAGAAACTACGGGGGGGCGTGGCAAACCGCCGATGAGAGCAGCAGCATAGGAGAGGAGCTCCCGGCCATCCAGCTACATCCGCAGCCAAAACATCAGCTACCAGCAGCGGCTTACCTCCATGCATGGAGAGGAGGATCAGGGGGACCCCCGGACCATCTTGTGAGTGCCCTGTGACGGACCCCAACTCCCAGGTGATCCCCCCGGACACCACACGTCCAGCGGTGGTGCTGCGCCCCAGGCCTCGTGACACGTGGCGGCGAGATCTCCTTGCCCCCGGCGGTTCGGGAGGAGCGTCGAGCCGAGCCCGGGGCTTGTCCCGTCTCCGCCGCTCCCGGAGACCGGCGCGGTGCAGCGGCCGCCGCTACAGCTCACACGGGGACACAAGTGAGGCCGGGAAAGGGAGTGAGGCGCCGCCATCTTGCGGCCTACACCGCATGCCTCTGCTGCGACACAGCTCCACCGGTGTCCCTCCTGGGCCTCCCCCTGCCACCACAGGTACTCTTTCCGACACATTGGAGATATATAAGGCTCTCGGCCCTCCTCTACCTCCCCATCCTCTCTCCACACCTGGGTCACTGCTCAAAGACCCTTCCGTCTTAAAGGGCCAGCAGCGTATATCACAGTACATGATGGCTGCCACTACTAAATCTCAGAAAGGGGACAAGGTGAGGAGAGGAGGACAGACAATGGCATCTAAATCGTCTGAGCCAACTACCCGATCTGCCTCGCAAAGAGAAGCTGATTGGCCTCACACTGACTCTGAATCCGAGACTTCTGTGGTGGGATCCAGGTCTCAAGGAGAGATGCGTGACATTCTATCTCAACTGCTTACTAAGCAGGACTTTAAATCCCTGATTTCTGAGGTAAAGGAGGCCTGTAGAGTGGAAATTGCGGAGGTCCGGAAAGATATACAGCATATATCCCTGAGAGTTGATACCCTTGAAAATGACCATGACTCCACCAGGGACTACATCGGCGCCTTGTGCTCCACTGTTTCCACCCAGGCTCTTGCCCTTGATGATATGCAGCGCCATATTGAGGATCTGGATAACAGGGGTAGGCGCAACAACATCCGCATACGGGGTCTCCCTGAGGCAACTCAAGATACAGATCTGATGGACACTCTAGAAGGCCTATTCAACACTATACTAGGTGAACCACCCAGTCACAAAATAAAATTTGATAGGGCGCATCGAGCTCTTAGACCTAAGCCTACCAATGGGTCACCAAGAGATGTTATCTGTTGCCTACATGACTATGCCATCAAGGATGCAATTATGGCGAAGGCGCGCTCCCTCCGTGATTTAGACTTTGATGGTGCGTCAATACAACTTTACCCCGATTTGTCGTGGATAACGTTGCAGAAGCGCCGCCTTCTCCGCCCACTCCTAACTACTCTGCGGGACTATGACGCTTCATATCGGTGGAACTTTCCCTTTGCCTTATCTGCCCGTAGAGATGGCAGATCCGCTGTCCTCCGTAACCTGGCAGACCTCCAGAAGTTTTGTGCTCTCCTTGACATTCCTGTTCCCAAGATCTCGGACTGGACTGTTGCACCTCCACCCCCACCTCCTCCACCAGTGTGGCAGTCTGCACGTCAAAAGAGGAGACGTCCTCGCTCTGGAGAATCTGGACCTGACCCAGAGCCAGAACTGACTAATGCTCCATGAGACCTCTAAACAGAACTGTTGTGCTCTCTGTAGCCCCCTGCCGGTCCTCTCACTCTGCTGCCGAGAGGCCTTGTATTCCCTTTTTCACCTGGCTTATTTTAGAATTGTAGAGTTCCTTCATAGCTGGATGGCCCGAGTTCCATACCTGCCGTTGCATATCACTATGTATCTTTTATTGGTGATTCCTTCCCCCCCCATATGGGGATACTGTTGCTCAACCTATTGGTTGTGTCTTATGTTATGTTCCACACCGAGTTTCCACTATTTTTTCTGTTCTTCCCCACTTCCTGGCACTATATATCCAGGACCTGAGCCGAGTGCTTCGAACCCTATGGGGTTCCTGTTTTGTTTGTCTTGTGTTTTTGTTGTCTTTGTCGATCCTCCCCCCCCCCTCCTTCCCTTCCTCTCTAGGGTCCCTGCCGAAGAGATTGCACTACCGGGCATGACACAGACAGGACTTGCCAGCCGTAAGGTATCCTTTGTATGGGTAAGCTACCACATTTGCTTGGTCGTTTCATCATGCTATCCCTATGGCTAAGTGTTTGACATTAAATGTGAAAGGCCTAAATTCTAATGTAAAACGTAGACTGGCTCTGAGGGAACTGCAACATGCGAAGGCGGATGTAGCATTCCTTCAGGAAACCCACTTTGATGGGGCTGCTACGTTTGCTTTTGCTAAGCATACCTTCCCCACTGTCGTAGCTGCATCTAGTGGTTCTAAGCGAGCTGGAGTAGCGATTCTCTTTTCCCGCTCATTTCCCATTCAAGTTTCCTCCTCCTTCTCGGATCCGGGAGGTCGCTTTGTTATAGTAGAAGGTCAATTGCATGGGAAGCCCCTTATATTTTGTAATGTTTATGCCCCCAACAAATGCCAAATCCCCTTCCTCCGTAGGGTGCTCAATAAACTCGCAAAATACCCCCCAGCCCCAGAATACTAGGAGGCGATTTTAATTTATCCTTCTCTGAGAAGTTGGATAGGCACTTGATTTTGGGTCGTTCAGTACCTGTTGACCAGGCCAGACTGTCTGCTGAATTCCGTAAGCTTATCCGCAGACACCATTTATTTGATCTCTGGCGTATTGATCACCCTACGGAGAGGGAATACACGTTTTACTCACACCCACACCGCGTACACTCTAGAATTGACTACTTCTTTGGCAATGTCCCTACTGTACGCCTCCTTGAAAGTGCTTCTATCGACCCGATTTCATGGTTGGACCACGGCCCGGTGTTAGTGTGCCTTAAAAGTCTTAAATCTCCCACCCGCCAGTGTCACTGGCGCTTGAATGAGAGCTTGTTAAAGTATCCACTTTCCCGGGACTCGATCAAATCACGCCTTGCCACATACTTTCTAGAGAATAGCGGGACAGTCACCTCTGAATCGATCCTATGGGAAGCCCATAAGGCTGTTATTAGGGGACACTGCATAGCCCTCAGTTCACGGCAGAAGAGGGACTCCCAATTGGCAATATACAATGCTAAGTGTGACATTCAGACCCTAGAACGCTCCCTTGCCCAGTCCCCCTCCATTCGGACGCTGAGGAGACTTGTAGCCGCGAGAGCCCGCCTAAAGGAACTGTCCCTCTCTAAAGTTGAAAAGCTACTTGTTTACTCTAAGCAGCGATTTTATGAGAAGGGCAATAAAGCACACACGCTACTGGCAAAAATGCTTAATGATAGGGCGTTAGCTCAGTCTCCTCAGGTCCTTAGGGATTCCGGTGGGCAACTCCACTATAACCCTGCTGATATTTCCTCCCTTTTTCTGCAGTACTACACTGATCTGTATTCACTACCCTCTACCCTACCCTCTGACCCGGATGCTCGATCTCAACGTATTGGGGAGTTCCTGTCTGCCTGCAACTTGCCGACTCTGTCTGCAGATGCCTTAGAGACCTTAAATGCGCCTATTACGGAGGAGGAGCTCTCAGAAGTCCTGAAATCCCTCCCGTCGGGACGAGCACCTGGGCCAGATGGATTCACATACCTTTACTACAAAACCTTTTCCTCTGAGCTATCCCCTCGGCTTCTGTCTCTTTTTAACTCTTTTATGCAAGGTTCCGCTATTCCCACAACACTGTCCCACTCATACATTACGCTTATCCCCAAGCCAGGAAAGGACCCTTTAGAATGTGCCAATTACAGGCCTATTTCCCTTTTAAATTCAGACTTTAAAATCTTTACTAAACTACTTGCCACCCGCCTAGGTTATTGGCTGCCCTCACTTATCAATGCCGATCAAGTGGGTTTTGTGCCTGGACGACAGGGGGGGGATAACACTCGACGTGCAATTGACGTTATTGATGCAGTCAATCAGCAGTCAGAGAGGGCCCTGATACTTAGTTTAGATGCTGAGAAAGCGTTTGACCGCCTAGGGTGGCCATTTATGTTCGAGACCCTCCGTTGCTGTGGTTTTCGGGGACCCTTTCTGGCTGCGATTGAGGCCTTGTATGCACGACCTACTGCTGCCATCAAATTCCCACATATGATGTCTGGGACCTTTCCGATTCGGAATGGCACCCGCCAGGGCTGCCCGCTCTCTCCTCTTTTGTTCGTTCTTTGTATCGAACCCCTGGCGGCGGCCATCCGGAATTGCCCAGACATCCGTGGTGTATCAGTTGGGGGCAAGGAGTCCAAAATCATGCTCTTTGCAGATGATGTCCTCCTCACCTTGTCGTCCCCTCATACGACCCTGCCGGCGCTTAGGGCCTTGCTCTCCCGGTTTGGAGTACTCTCTGGTTATAAAGTAAATACCTCTAAATCTGAAATCATGCCCCTTAACCTCCCTAACTCCACGGTAACACACCTTCAATCTGTCTTTCGATTTAAATGGTCTGAGCCCTCTATTAAATATTTAGGAATTCATCTTACACCTGCGTACTCTTCCCTATATACGGCCAACTATCCTGCTCTTTTTAAAGAACTCAGGGCTCTTCTGTCCAAATGGAACTCCCATTTCATCTCCCTCATGGGTAGAGTGGCTTCGGTTAAGATGACGATTCTCCCGAAGTTGCTTTACTTCTTTGAAACCCTTCCAGTGCGCATACCACTATCCGAGATAAAAACCCTACAGCGGGACATTTTTAAATTTATCTGGGCGGCAAAGCGACATCGTATCCCCGCTTCGGTTATGATGAGCAGTAAAACTCAAGGAGGCCTCGCGGTTCCTAATATCCTACATTATTATTATGCAACTCATCTGCGACAAATTACTGCATGGTCTAAGTATCTAGCCTATAAGAAATGGGCTGAGATTGAAAAAGTATGGCTAGCGCCTTTCCATCCTAACTCCTTTCTGTGGCATCCCTCCCCGCCTTCTTTCTCCCATTTAAACCTGCTTGGCCCCATTAACTTTACTTTGCACATCTGGTCCACCTGCTCATCCAAATTTAAACTTTATTCCAAAACGTCCCCTCTAAATTCTTTCCTTCTTTATCCTGACTTCCAGCCTGGTTTACAATCTCATACAGTTAGGCTATGGGGTTCCAAAAAGCTGTTCCAGTTCGCTGACGTTGTAGACCCGCTTACACGCACCCTTCTCCCCTTCCATAGGATTGTGGACAGATTTGAACTGCCGTCCTCAGAGCACTATACCTATTTACAGATCCGCCATTTTATGCTGTCTCGCCTGGGATCCCTCACAGTCTCGAAACCGACTGCCTTCGAACAATTAGTGAGAGGTGGCATTTCTACATCGGGTTTGATATCAGATATTTATCGAATTGTGAATTCACCTCCTGATGGCTCCCAGGCTAGACATCACTACATGGATAAGTGGGAGGCAGTATTGGGCAGACAGCTTCCGCCGGAATGTTGGGCTGTGATATGGGAGAGGGCGGCAAAATCCTCTATCTGCACCACATATAAAGAATCCCACTATAAGCTGTTAATGCTATGGTACCATACACCGGAACTCCTCCATAAACTAAATAATGCTATCCCTTCGCTTTGTTGGAGGTGCACAGGTAGTGTGGGGTCACTCCTTCATATATTTTGGGATTGCCCCCTTATTCGCCCATTTTGGGTAGAGGTTTGCAGGTTGGCCTCGACAGTCTTGGGCACTACCATTGATAGGGACCCAGGAATTTGTCTGTTGAATTTGTTCCCAAAGACTCTTCGGAAAAAGCAGACAAAGCTATTACTCACTATCCTGACGGCGGCCAAGACCTTGATTGCTCGTGCTTGGAAGCAGACGTCCTCTCCTTCCCGGCCCTGCTTGCTTACCAGAATTCGGGAGTTGCGCTCCCTAGAAAAGCTTACTGCTTCCCTTAATAATGCCATTGATAAATTCGAGTCCATATGGATCCCGTGGGACTCCTTTGATAGGACTTCCACTTCTGACAGCAGACCCTAGTTTCCTTGTTCCCCCCACCTCCCCTCCCTTCCCTCCCCTTCCCCCGCCTCCTTAGTGTTGAGTCCTGTCTTAGTCTGTATGTGTTGTTTGTTTGTCAAAGGGTTTCAATATTGGGATGTAGTATGGTTACAACTCCTCACCTGGGCCATAAGTAGCAGTGATCTATCATCGGCTGGCAGCTGCTGTATTATTCTCATTTACTACCTCTCTTTATAGAATTACGCTGTGCCACTATGACTATGTAAGAGCTAGATGTTACCATTGTTGCTCTCTACTTGTGCCTGATATGTTTTCTACTGCTGATACCCCATCATTCTACTGTTTGTTACATTATTTTGTACATACCCTGTACCTCTTTGTTATGTCTTTGCTAAAAAAAAATTTGAAAAATCTTTTCAATAAAAATTACAGTTATAAAAAAAAAAAAGCAGAAACTACTAAAAGGAACGCAACCAAAGGACTCAGAGCTCACTGTCCCTAATCTTACCCCAGATCTTTCCCTGAACTCTAACCCAACACGAGCCATCTAACATAACCCTCCCTGGCGAGATGGGATAGGGGAGAACACAGAACACATGGGGACATTAATCAGGTCCAGCATACTCGTATGTCGATCTTTTATAAAGCCCTGCCCCAACAATGCCCACCCCCATAATACCCACCCCCATTTACCCTGCCATAATGTCTGCCCCCATAATACCCACCTCCACAATGCCCGACCCCTCAGTGCCCCTCCCCCACAGTCACCACCCCCATAATACCCGCCCCCATTCACCCTGCCAGATTTACTAAGAGGCGCAGTCATACGTCTACCTGTTGGATAAGAGATGGTGTGGAGCATAGTCGCCTTTGTTGGGATAGAGATGGTTGTAGTATTGATGTATATACATTACTCTGCTGTAGGGATCAATAGGGAAGGGGTGGGGGTGGCGGTAATAATCCATGATATCAGAATCATCATACAGAAGGCCGAGCTGTACTAAACCACAGAGCAAACCGCCGATCCCCGGGGAAATGATGGAAAAGAGACAGGAGAGCGACCGAGCCGATGCGGCAGCTACTATACACGTCAGTGCGCACTCACATCCAGGATGCGGCAGCTACTATACACGTCAGTGTGCACTCACATCCAGGATGCGGCAGCTACTATACATGTCAGTGTGCACTCACATCCAGGATGCGGCAGCTACTATACACGTCAGTGCGCACTCACATCCAGAATGCGGCAGCTACTATACACGTCAGTGTGCACTCACATCCAGGATGCGGCAGCTACTATACACGTCAGTGTGCACTCACATCCAGGATGCGGCAGTTACTATACACGTCAGTGTGCACTCACATCCAGGATGTGGCAGCTACTATACACGTCAGTGTGCACTCACATCCAGGATGCGGCAGCTACTATACACGTCAGTGTGCACTCACATCCAGGATGTGGCAGCTACTATACACGTCAGTGTGCACTCACATCCAGGATGCGGCAGCTACTATACAGGTCAGTGTGCACTCACATCCAGGATGTGGCCCTCTCTCAGAGTGATTGCTGCCTAATGGGACAGACTAGACACCAATGCTTCCCGCACAGTGATACATGGAGATTCCCTGCATGAAATTACCATTCACTTCAAGGAAAGAACGTCCATCATTTATTCTGGACGCTAATGAGTGAGGCTGAGGAGCAGTCCAGAGCAGGAGAGGTTTTCTATGGGGATTTGCTGCTGCTCTGGACAGTTCCTGACATGGACAGAGGTGGCAGCAGAGAGCACTGTGTCAGACTGGAGAGAATACACCACTTCCTGCAGGACATACAGCAGCTGATAAGTACTGGAAGATTGGAGATTTTTGAAAAGAAGTAAATGAAAAATCAGTATAACTTTCAGAAACCAGTTGATTTAAAGAAAAATAATTCAGCTGGAGTCCCCCTTTAAAAGAAAACAACAGCTACAATAAAAAAAATCCTAAATGTTGCTGCTTCCATTCTGGCCACTAAGCCTAATAATAATCAAATACTGTTCTGTTAAGAAAACTTTTTAGCATCCTCCTTATCATCACGGGCAGGAGGACAGTGAAAGGAGACACCAAGACATAGATAAGATGGAACCAGGCCGTTCACAATGGGCGATAAACACAGCTCCCTCCCTGCACAGGTCACTGGTCATTCCTAAGAAAACCTCCCCCATAAAGGTCAATATGTCCCCTCCCGTCTATTGTCTCTATGTTGGTGGGGATTGCCATAAAGTGTATCTCTAAATGCTGTTAATAGCAATTCAGGCAAGAAAATAGAAAAAGATTTAAAAAATATAAATCTCGGCAATCCTTTGTGTATAATCATCTGGTAGTGAAGCGGTTACTAAGCGATGAGTCGTTTGTTGTGGGTGAATATTCCCCCTGGAAACCTCGTCCTGTGCGGAGGCAACAGAGCAAAGTGTCACAACAATAAATGTCTGTTGGATTAGTGACCGGTCGCAGCGTCTCGTGTTACTGGAGTCACTGAGTGTTGTGGTGACACATGAAGCCTTTCTGAAGGCGGTGTGCGGGTGGTGTATGCGGGCAGCGGGGGTGTATGTGGGCAGCGGGGGTGTATGCGGGCAGCGGGGGTGTATGTGGGCAGTGGGGGTGTATGTGGGCAGTGGGGGTGTATGCGGGCAGCGGGGGTGTATGTGGGCAGTGGGGGTGTATGTGGGCAGCGGGGGTGTATGTGGGCAGTGGGGGTGTATGTGGGCAGTGGGGGGTGCAGGCATATGAACACAGTAAAGGGAGGGTTCACAAATTAAAAAAAAAATATATATATATGGTGGAAGGTGGATTGACAACAAGAAACAACCTATACTCACCTCTCCCGGTCTCCCACAGATGTTCCGGTCCTCACCTCTTACTTTCTTCCTGTTGTCTCAACAGGAACTTCCCCACTCAGCCAATCACTGGCAGCAGTAGTGTCCCGCCTCAGGCTATGATTGGCTCTTTCCGAGATAACACGTCATCAGGGAAGGGAGTAGTGGTGAGGACCGGCCACTGGGGACTTCGGATCGGCTGCTGTGGGAGATCAGGAGAGGTGAGTATAGGTGATGATTTAGTCATATATAAGGAGAGCCCCTTTAAGAATGTGAGTGTCTGAGAGAAGTAAAACATAAAGGTATAGGTAGATAGCAGTACAATGGCTATAAGACTGGTGATATGAGTCCTATAGGTGATGGTATATAGGTATAGGTCAGCGAGCAGACAAATAGTTATATTGTATAGATTGTATTGACGGCCATTTCTGTAGCTAGAAAGTAAACTTCCCTTTTTGTGGTTTATTAAACTTTTGTCCTCAGATTGATGAAACCACCGGAGGCCGGAAATGGTGGAGAAACTAGTCTGAAAGCAAAGAGTCTAATACTGAATATAACTCGAGAGCCATACGGTATACAGCGTGGTATAGGATATACGGCCGATTATAAATCAATTACTGCTGCTTTAGTCTATGTAAAAATCTCTCATTGTCCAGTACTTATCAGCTGCTGTGTGGTGTCCCACTAGGGGTTTTACTGTTGTTCACACCCAGGGCCGGCGTCAGCACAGGGCTTACCAGGGCAAGTGCCGGGGCCCACAGCTTCTCTGGGGGCCCAGACAGGGAGAGGGGCCCGGTGTTCTGATGTTCAGCCCCCTCAATGTAGTGCAGGGTGAGCATTGAACATCAGAAAACAGAGAAAGAGCAGGACCTTTGAGCGATGAAGGACCTGATCACATGACCTGCAGGTCCTCAATACTACAGTGTGGAGATCGGCCTGACAGAGAGGAAGAAAAAGACTGAGCAGTAAGTGCAGTGTGTGTGTCAGTCAGTCAGTCATTAATGTGTGTGTTTGTGTGTGTCAGTAATGTGCGTGTCAGTCAGTAATATGTGTGTGTCATTTAGTAATGTGTGTGTGCGTCAGTCAGTAATGTGTGTGTCAGTCAGTAATGTGTGTCAGTCAGTCATTAATGTGGGTGTTTGTGTGTGTCAGTCAGTAATGTGTGTGTCAGTCAGTAATATGTGTGTGTCAGTCAGTAATGTGTGTGTGTCAGTCAGTAATATGTGTGTGTCATTTAGTAATGTGTGTGTGTCAGTCAGTAATGTGTGTGTCAGTCAGTAGTGTATGTATCAGTAATGTGCGCATGTGTGTCAGTAAGTGTGTGTTTGTGTATGTTAGTGGTGTCTCAAGTGATTGTGCATAGTGGATGGATGAGGGGCCCGTTGAGACTCTGTCGCCCAAGGGCCGGCAAAAACCTGGAGCACCCTTCGCAAAAGTCTGTACTTTTTGTGGTCTTATTGCAGACAAAGTAGTATTAAGGGATGACCACTAGATGTCGCTATGTTATGTATTGAAGAATGAAAGCTGCACAGCTGAAGTGTCTGAAAGGATTATTGTATTTATACGTACCAGAATCTGCGAACCAGTAGGATCTTTACTTTCTTCTGTCCTATCACCTCTTCCCTTTCTGCTCTACTGTTGCACTCTTTCCACTCAACCACAGCGCACCACACACGCTGGATAGGAAGTTAGTCCCTTGGGTGAAGGAGGAGTCTTAGTTGAGATTCTGCCAGGTCCCCCCTAAAGAGGAGTAGTCATAGTCAGTGCCCCGAGGACTAGGAGTTGCCGCAGTGCAGGACAGTGTCCACTAAAGAGCCAAAGAGCTAGGAACTCATCCAGGTGGAGCAAAGTTACTGAAAAGTCTAGGAACTCCAAGGTCTGGGGCCTGTGTCACCCATTAGTACGGTTCAGCCAAAACTAGTCAGCATAAGGTGGTGTAAAGACTATAGAAAGGTCAATACGCAGGCACAGGTTGTCTTCTTCTACAAGTATTCTTCTATACGCTCCAACATCCTGGCAGAGCACATTACTGCGATGCCCTGACCCGTGAGGGTCACTTCGCAGTACAGGTGTTGTGAGCGGGCAGGAACCGGGGCAGCTGCAGGGTATAGGCTTGTCACAGTATAGGGCCTGAGGATGGCACAGCTGAGGGACCGGTCTGCGGATACTGAGGTAGAATTGCTACTGGGCATGCGATTCTTCGCTGTACCTAGTCAGGGCACCAGTAAACGGACACCAATGCCAGGGCTCAGTAACAGCGGTGGTTACACTTTTATTGTAACTGAGGTAACTGGTAGCAACAGTCTCTTCCGGATGCAACCGGATATATAGCAGACTTGTAAAGACAGAGCTAAGGTGGTGCTGCATAGGCTGAGGTGAAACGTGCCGGATGATGGGAGTAGTAGTGAGAGAGGAATAGAGATGCTGGGTGGACTTAGAGTACTTGCGGTATGAATCTTGACTTGATGAGGAGATGAATAACAGGAACAACACCCAGATGAGAGGATACTCCAGGCACTTGAGCAGACGGACAGCCAGGATCTGTTACAGCAGAGCACCAGGTCCACTCTTCTGAAGGTGAAGAGAGACACAAACACACAACTTGTCTCCTGAAGGTGGAGGACAAGACTGAGGTAGAACAGGAAGTCACATGGTACTCCTGGCCAAAGATCGACAGTCATTGGAGGAACCATGGTTACAGGGCATGGTCACGTGATCCTCAGCCTTTGCATACCACTGCACAGAGTTAAACACATATACAATATACATGAACCTGAGAGTAATAGGGACTATATAGTCACAGCTGCAGTGCAAATAGTTTCCAGAACAGGCATGGCTGTAATAGCAAAAATAAACTGACAGTGAGAAACAGACAGCCTGTTCTGGGACACTGCATTTCCACTTGGGTTGAGACTCTCACAGCATCCTCCTCTCTACTACCTCAGTACAACCTTATCAACACTACTACGTCCTACTCAGCACTTATCTCACAGATCTGGTGGTTCTACGTCTCAGTATTTATTAGAACTCTATCAAGTGTATATCTGGGCTCATCTATATCACCTGCTGCACATTTGCCAATAGTAAATCAAGTCAACGTTATGGAGTCTGTGATTACTCACCACCACCTGCACAGCATATACACCGCAACCTTAGGACATCTCCCCTTTCTGTGGGTGGCGGGTCCTACTATCCGGGAGGGTCATTACACCGCTCTGGCCATCTGTGACTACACCATCTGTGACTACACTATCCCAAGGGATCCGGTAGCAACCCGACAGGACACCGACCACAGGGGAGAAGGGTACAACCGGCCTTACACACTAAAAGCAGACGTGCCATCACACCTGTGTGCCCACCTGGCGCTGGTGTCACATGACAAACGCCTAAGACCCGGCTCTATCTCGGCCATCCACCACAGGAGTGGTGTCACACTACAACACCTAGCAATTGACCGGCTGTTCCACCACTACAACACCATCCGGGGGCCACCACATATGTCCTGCAGGAAATGGTGTATTCTCTCCAGTCTGACACAGTGCTCTCTGCTGCCTCCTCTGTCCATGTCAGGAACTGTCCAGTCTTATAGTACTTATCAGCTGCTGTATGTCCTGCAGGACGTGGTGTATTCTCTCCAGTCTGACACAGTGCTCTCTGCTGCCTCCTCTGTCCATGTCAGGAACTGTCCAGTCTTATAGTACTTATCAGCTGCTGTGTGTCCTGCAGGAAATGGTGTATTCTCTCCAGTCTGACACAGTGCTCTCTGCTGCCTCCTCTGTCCATGTCAGGAACTGTCCAGTCTTATAGTACTTATCAGCTGCTGTATGTCCTGCAGGAAGTGGTGTATTCTCTCCAGTCTGACACAGTGCTCTCTGCTGCCTCCTCTGTCCATGTCAGGAACTGTCCAGTCTTATAGTACTTATCAGCTGCTGTATGTCCTGCAGGAAGTGGTGTATTCTCTCCAGTCTGACACAGTGCTCTCTGCTGCCACCTCTGTCCATGTCAGGAACTGTCCAGTCTTATAGTACTTATCAGCTGCTGTATGTCCTGCAGGAAGTGGTGTATTCTCTCCAGTCTGACACAGTGCTCTCTGCTGCCACCTCTGTCCATGTCAGGAACTGTCCAGAGCAGCAGCAAATCCCCATAGAAAAGCTCTTCTGCTAAATAAACATAACGTATAAATATGAGGAGGCTATAGCTTATGGTAATAATACTGTTATAAAATTTAGAGAGATGTGGTCAACATGGACGTCTAATCCACTTTTTTCACCTTAGTTCCTTTTGACTGCTTTATTATTTGCTTGATATTTGTTTGTGAATATGTTATAATTGCATATATGAACATATTACCTGCAAACCTATTCTACCCTACCCTACATACTGTCTAAACACCTTATTTTATGGTTTATTGTTTATTCTCATTTGTTTTTCTTTACACCTTATCTATACAAAGTGTTATATATGTTGTAGTCTTGTTTACAAAAATTTGCTTTTGATTGCAAAATTCTATTTGAAAAAATTCAATAAAATATATTGAAACAGAAAACCTCTGCTGCTCTGGACAGTTCCTGGCATGGACAGAGGTGGCAGCAGAGACCACTGTGTCAGACTGGAGAGAATACACCACTTCCTGCAGGACATGCAGCAGCTGGAGATTTTTATATAGAAGTAATTTACAAATCTATATAATTTTCTGACACCAGTTGATTTAATTATTAATGTAATTCTCTGTACCCCCCTCTGTAGAATGACAAAAACAACCCTGTCCTGGCTTATACTGATGGGGTCTAGCTCCACTGACGGCCAAGATGGTGGGTGATAGAAACCACATAGTACCAAACTGACTGTGCTGGAGGTGCTCTATGGGCCTCCTCAGCCTCCTGCACCCCTGCTTAGCCCCATTAGCATCAGAGGCTATTATCATGGACTTACTGGATGCCATCTCAGAATTTGCACGGCTATTCCCAGCAGTAAACTCTATTATTTTGGAATATATAGTATAATACTACTGTACGTATAATACTATATATAAAATCAGTTATTTATATCTTATTTTTTTGTAACATAAAAGTCCTTTACCTCTTCAGACGCCCCCCAGGGCTGATGCAATTAAAACTTCAAAATGTTGGAAGCAATAATTTTCCTATTGTATTCCCCCCCCCCCCTTTTTTTTAATGTCGAGTATCTTGCTATGCAGTGTATTATGATTATAGGTGCACTTCCATAACTGTCCACAAGATGTCAGGAGTTACCTTCTATAAACAGGAGAAGTTACTTTGTATACACTGCGCACCGTGTAAGAGCTCATTGATATCTGAGCATTCAGGAACTTCCCAATTCTGTTTGATATGTTGCTAACACAACAATATTGTATGCAGAGTCCATGTAAAGACTGTGTGAGTCCATGTAAAGACTGTGTGAGTCCATGTAAAGACTGTGTGAGTCCATGTAAAGACTGTGTGAGTTCATGTAAAGAGTGTGTGAGTCCAGGTAAAGACTGTGTGAGTTCATGTAAAGACTGTGTGAGTTCATGTAAAGACTGTGTGAGTTCATGTAAAGAGTGTGTGAGTCCAGGTAAAGACTCTGTGAGTCCAGGTAAAGACTGTGTGAGTCCAGGTAAAGACTGTGTGAGTTCATGTAAAGACTGTGTGAGTCCAGGTAAAGACTGTGTGAGTCCAGGTAAAGACTGTGTGAGTTCATGTAAAGACTGTGTGAGTTCATGTAAAGACTGTGTGAGTCCATGTAAAGACTGTGTGAGTCCAGGTAAAGACTGTGTGAGTCCATGTAAAGACTGTGTGAGTCCAGGTAAAGACTGTGTGAGTCCAGGTAAAGACTGTGTGAGTTCATGTAAAGACTGTGTGAGTCCAGGTAAAGACTGTGTGAGTCCAGGTAAAGACTGTGTGAGTTCATGTAAAGACTGTGTGAGTTCATGTAAAGACTGTGTGAGTCCATGTAAAGACTGTGTGAGTCCAGGTAAAGACTGTGTGAGTCCATGTAAAGACTGTGTGAGTCCAGGTAAAGACTGTGTGAGTCCAGGTAAAGACTGTGTGAGTTCATGTAAAGACTGTGTGAGTCCAGGTAAAGACTGTGTGAGTTCATGTAAAGACTGTGTGAGTCCAGGTAAAGACTGTGTGAGTCCAGGTAAAGACTGTGTGAGTTCATGTAAAGACTGTGTGAGTTCATGTAAAGAGTGTATGAGTCCAGGCCGGTACAAGATAAACACTAAGAGGGAATTCATCAAGGGCTTTGCGCCTATTTTAGGTAAATAATTGGATTTTTTGGGTCTAAGTTCCATTTATGAACCAGTATTCAATGGGTGAATATTTTTTAGAAGTGATTTTTTTTAAATCTGCCTATTTTGAATATTCACCCAAAATTTGCAAAAACCAGGACTTAAAGGGGAACTCTAGGTAGAAGTAAAAAAAATGAAACTTCTGCAGAAGCATAACGCATTACTTACCTGTCTATCCCAGTTTTGAAACTACCAAAAATCCATGTTTGGGGGGTTGTGCTGTTTTGTGTTTCTCTCCTTCCTGGTTTAGCATTTCCCAGAATGCAATGCTTTCCCTCATGTGATCATCACAGCCCCCACCCATTACAATCAGTAAAGTTAGTGCAGCAGCTGCTTCTGGCCGGTCAGAGATGGTGAATCACTCAGGGGATTGGGTTATCCAGCCCCGCCTCCTGGGACATCACGCCCTGCCCCCTGTCTGCATCATCAGCAAACACACACAATGTAAGACAGAGGCATGGAAGATTTGTCTCCTAGGGGGGGAGAGCAGAAGGAGCAGGAGACAATGTAAATTGGCACAGAGGCCTTTTTTCTTCACTTCCTGGATTTCTATCAGCTACCAGTGTGGCAGAACCTCCCAGATACGGTAATACATTGTATAGACACATCTATATAACTTTTAATGTACTTTAAAAAAAAAAAAAGTTTTTCTTATCCAGAGTTTCCCTTTAAGCCCATATTGCACTGTTCTGATGAAGGGAGACCTACTTACCTCCTGAAACGCGTAACTCTGTGCTTTGTTAATAAATTATATATGTAATGTTTTTCATGGTGCACAGCGCTGTATCTAGTACCATTTTTTTCTCATTTTTTGCTGTTACCTCACGGGCCCTGTCGTTGGGAGTATCCCGTCCACGGTATTTTCGGCTTTACAGTCCTGGATCCTAGCCACCTGCCTACCACCCTATCCTCACGGATTTACAGCTACCCCAGAGGGGTGATATACCTACAGCCCACGGGGCACAAAGGTGAGTGGAATCACCCACTCCCCCTATTCTAGTGTCATCTCGGAAGGACACGAGGCGCTGGTGCCCTTGTTCTTTTCTTTTTCTATTTGCACGCCATGCTGATGGGAAGATCTGAATTTTGCCCAAGCAGCATGAATCGATGACCCTTTCTGTCAGGTTTGAACCTTTCACTCTAGTGGAGCAGGTGTAACGGTGGGGGAATGTATTCTTGGTGCACCCTGGCTCCTCTGATACCTGTGCTTGGATGTTTGGATTGTAGGACTCAAACATTGGGGCCAATTAAGTTCATCCCTCCATGTTCCCTATGGAAGAAGTAGGGTGTCAGCAGAACAATGGATCGGAGAGAACATGGGAGCGAGTTTTTCATGTTTCATGGCTTATGCAGTTTCAGATCTCTTGGATGAAGTAGATCCAACCTGCTACTATATGGGGGTGATATAACCTGCTACTATATGGGGATGATATAACCTGCTACTAGATGGGGGTGATATAACCTGCTACTAGATGGGGGTGATATAACCTGCTACTAGATGGGGGGGGGGGGGGGGGGGGGTGATATAACCTGCTACTAGATGGGGGTGATATAACCTGCTACTATATGGGGGTGATATAACCTGCTACTAGATGGGGGTGATATAACCTGCTACTAGATGGGGGTGATATAACCTGCTACTAGATGGGGGTGATATAACCTGCTACTAGATGGGGGTGATATAACCTGCTACTAGATGGGGGCGATATAACCTGCTACTAGATGTGGGCGATATAACCTGCTACTAGATGGGGGCGATATAACCTGCTACTAGATGGGGTCATATAACCTGCTACTAGATGGGGGTGATATAACCTGCTACTAGATGGGGGCGATATAACCTGCTACTAGATGGGGGCTAAAGTGTCCATTTACAATATACTTTTATTTTATTGTTGAGATTTACAACCATACAATCAGTAATTCCCCCTGTTGTCCACCAGGTGGTGCTGTGGTACTGCACTTTGCTCTGAAATCCCAGTGTAAATTGAGTAGCATCATTATCTGTGTGACTTGTAAGCTGTTATCAGTTAGAAGCAGTTATATTGATCACGCTGCGCTGATGAGGAAAATCTGACACATTTCTGAAGTTAGAGAAAAAAATAATCTCTTTGTGGATGGAGAGATGTGATAGACGCTCAGCCGAGCTCGGCCGTTCTGATCGGAGGAGGTGAAAATATATAAAATCTATCAAAACTCCAAAAACTCCAGGTTTCATATTGGGGAGAAAAGCCGGATTTAGGGGTAATAGGATTATTGTGAGAGCATGGAAGGGTTAACTATTTACTGTAAGAGAAGTGACATCATGGAACTCTTGGGATGGATGATGTCATTGTTTAAAGGAGAACTCAGACTGGAGATCCCCTTACGTCTAATACTGCCATACAGTGCTGAAAAATACTTCTAGATAGTGGTCAAATAATACTGCAGTGCAGTGCCAATATAACCTCCACATAACACTGCCATTTATTCTCCACTTAAAGGGGTGTTCCAAGGCAATATAACCACAGGCTTTATCACGTGATCAGTGTAAAGCCAGGTAATCCTGATCACATGATGAAGCCTGGTAATGCTAATCACATGATGAAGCCTGGTAATACTGATCACATGAAGCCTGGTAATCCTGATCACATGATGAAGCCTGGTAATGCTAATCACATGATGAAGCCTGGTAATACTGATCACATGATGAAGCCTGGTAATACTGATCACATAATGAAGCCTGGTAATACTGATCACATAATGAAGCCTGGTAATGCTGATCACATGATGAAGCCCGGTAATACTGATCACATGATGAAGCCTGGTAATCCTGATCACATGATGAAGCCTGGTAATGCCAATCACATGATGAAGCCTGGTAATACTGATCACATGATGAAGCCTGGTAATACTGATCACATGATGAAGCCTGGTAATGCTGATCACATGATGAAGCCTGGTAATACTGATCACATGATGAAGCCTGGTAATACTGATCACATGATGAAGCCTGGTAATGCCAATCACATGATGAAGCCTGGTAATACTGACCACATGATGAAGCCTGGTAATACTGACCACATGATGAAGCCTGGTAATGCTGATCACATGATGAAGCCTGGTAATACTGATCACATGATGAAGCCTGGTAATACTGATCACATGATGAAGCCTGGTAATACTGATCACATGATGAAGCCCAAACAGTTTTTGACAAGATTGCAAAATTTACAGAATAAATTAGCATCTAATTATGTAAAAGCAACAAAAGTGCAAATGTGCAAAAACATCCCAAGTATACAGATTGTTACCTAATGTATTATGTTTAATAGATAATAGCTTGTTATGTGTACAGGGCTCATCCTGCACCTTGTAGTCCCCGTAGCTACACCGCTAATACAGACACTATGGTGGAGCTGAGACTCTTACATCTTCCACGTCCTTCTCTCATTGTGGAGCTTAGTCTATGAAGTCAGGAAACATATTGACAAATTTACTGCAGATTCATCACACTCGCCGACGTGTCACCCATGTAGATTTGTCGTTATTCCTCAGGGGATTTCCAAACCATTGCTGTAGACTGGTGGAAACCGCTGCCGATCTGTCAATCATGCATACAGATTTGTGCAAATTAATATTCGTCCATCAGCGGAAAAACTAATAAGAGAAAGAACAAAAAGTTCTGATACATCAGTGCGCCCCCTGGTGGAGGGGGTTCTGAGCTCCCCCTGGGTCTGAGCTTCAATACCAGACATAACCTGTGAACCAGAGTGGCGCTGTTTGTGGAAGAAAGCATCTATGTGATTGTAATCTAATGGTTGACGAGCGGTGATCCTTACCTCAGTCTGATATAATGTCCGTGTACTTGTGTACAGCCGCGTATAGACTCCTATACCTCTTGATTTTGTACAGAACTGGTGAATTTTCAGTTTTACATGATGGGAGAAATCAGTGAAGCGGAGAGGAGCGGCTTTTCAGAATGACAGAGGAAATGAGATGAATGTGTAATGCCGCCACGTCGTGCCCTGCCGCTATTACTGATACATGCCATGTCCTTGGGGTGCACAGATATATTCCAGAAAGCGGTCAGCCATTACTAACAGTAGCGGTCTATTATAAGTGTACGCTATATACCAGCAGACTAAACCTAAAGCAAAACTCACACTGCTCTCCTGTCACGGTGGGGAGATTATATCCAATATCACAATCTTTTATCCTTTTATATGGTGTATGTGCACTTACTGCATCAACCAGTGTCAGAAAGTTATACAGATTTGTAATTAATTTTTATTTAAAAATCTCCAGTCTTCCAGTACTTATCGGCTGCTGTACGTCCTGCAGGAAGTGGTGTATTCTCTCCAGTCTGACACAGTGCTCTCTGCTGCCACCTCTGTCCATGTCAGGAACTGTCCAGAGCAGCAGCAAATCCCCATAGTGAGAGGTTATTGGGGGAAAGATCAGAAGCAACATGAGAAAATATTTCTTTACTGAAAGAGTAGTAGATGCTTGGAGGGAACTTCCAGCAGATGTGGTTGGTAAATCTACAATTATTAAAATAACCTATATCTAGGGAAATAATATTACTCCCATGAGTAATTATTATTGGGGGGTGGTGGGGGTGGCCATATAACCGGCATGATAGCATACGGGGCCTGTGTTGTAGTGGTATACAGCTCCAGGTGGGGTTATAGAGCTCCAGGTTGTGCTATAACGATCCAGGTTGTGTTCTAGAGCTTCAGGTTGGGTTCTAGAGCTTCAGGTTGGGTTCTAGAGCTCCAGGTTGGGTTCTAGAGCTCCATGTTGTCTTATAGAGCTCCAGGTTGTATTATAAAGCGCCAGGTTGGGTTATAGAGCTCCAGGTTGGGTTATAAAGCTAGAGGTCAGGTTCTAGAGCTCCAGGTCAGGTTCTAGAGCTCCAGGTTGGGTTTAGAGCTCCAGGTTGTGTAATAGAGCTCCAGACTAGGTTATAGAGCTCCAGGTTGTGTTATGAAGCTCCAGGTCAGGTTCTAGAGCTCCAGGTTGGGTTCTAAAGCACAAGGTTACACCTAGGGTTATCCCTTATTACTATGGATGGACTTCTTTGCACTCATGGTCACAGCTGTAGGACAGTAGATGACTGTAGATGACCAGATGACCCATCATTTATTCCTAATTAAACAAACCAGACACAGAAACAAATAAAACCTGTTGTTTTTGGCCGATATTTCACTAAACATGTGTAAGCTGAGGCTTTTAGTGGAGGCGGCTTGGTCAGCAAAGTTTTTGTGTATTTATGTAGGTTCCGTGCCAGTTCTCCCTGTTAGCTATAAAATATTTATTCTCAATTATAAGCGGTGAACTTTATCCCTCTGCAGATGGGTCCTGTTATTTCCCTATCAACACATGAAAATAGAATTAGACCGAGCGAGGATGTTTACTGCTCTTGAATATCCAAAGACACGACCTACCGAAGGAATACTGTGCACCAGGCAACGTCCTGAGATCGGCCTTACAGTAGTGCGGAGAAAGCCTCGGGGCTGGCAACTTCTCCTAACCTGACCGCTCGGCATTTAACTCCCGGCTGCCTGGAGAGGTTGGATGTGGCCCTAGGGCTATATCCAACTTCTCCAGATGCCGGGAGTCAAATGCTGAGTGTTCAGGTTTGGAGAATGTTGCCAGAATCTGAGAGTTTGCTCACCACCTTCCTATCAGCCGTCACACCAATATCGGCATTGGGTCACTCTAGTCTAGAGAGCACTGGCATCTGTCCAGCTTAGCCTGGCACTGACGGCTGCCCGCTAGAGCACCAGATGCTTCAGTAATGTGAACGTATAAACTGGTGGTTAGGCTGCGTTTTCAAAAAGTTTTTTATATAGAGGATCCGGGGTCGGTTATTTATACCACCTTGTATCCTTAGGTCCCCATTCCAATGCAGTTTTTATTTTGTTGCCATTTCCCAGATATAGGGATCCTCCCGTTGGGTTGACTATCTGTACTTTTCCATAATTTGTCTCAGAAATCAATAGGCGCAATCAGATTAGCAATATATCTTGTAGCTCACAAGTTATCAACACAGACGGGACAACATTGACAACAACCGGGAATGTTCGCACAGCTATTTGTTGGGTTCACTGTGTTGTCCATGGTTCTGAACACAGAGCTGAAGATGCTGGATCCAACCATTGGGACTTTTGATCAGATTTCTGAGATAATTCTGGTCTTTGGCTACATGACCACCTTACCAATGGAAAAACTTGCCCTTGATCCAATATGGCGGCTTTTAAGATGGCGGCCATGTTCTGGACATAGCGTAAAAACCAGGCTTCCATTACTTTCTGGGGTATTCAGACATGTCAGTTTGCCTTTCATTTCTGAAATAAAGGGGTTCCCTGAGACTTTTGACTCATCCTGTATATCTATTCATTAAGCTATTGTCTATAGACCTATTTATCTATACATTATATATAAAACAATTACCTCCCCCGCTCCCCTGCCGCCACCATTATGTCAGGGCTTCTGTCCCACTGGGCCTAGGGTTGGCTCATAATTGCTTGATCAACCAATCACAGCTGTGCTCCGCCTCCAGCACTGATTGGCTGAGCAGGCAATTCCAAATACTTACCCTGGAAGTGGAGTGCAGAAGGGCTGGGACTCTGTGACAGTATCAGTGGTGGGAAAGTGAGGAAGGTGAGTATATATTTTTTTGTCTGAGCACAACTATATATATATATATATATATATATATATATATATATATATATATATATATATACTTCTTCCCGGAGTATCCCTTTAAGTCACCTTACTATTATGTAACATTGTATCTTTTTCTCATTTTTTCTATTTCTAGCTTCAGCCATAAGAAATATAATGTACCGTAAGAATAGTATAAAAGAATAATTCATTATCTCCCAATCCAGGTGCCCGGCCCATGTGGAGCGGCCTCCGGGCCTGTGATGGATGACCGTCCCTGATGCGTTGACACTTATTGATTCGGCTATATTGTGTTCCGAGGCCTTTGTGAAGTCAATGTATAATGTGGCGGCCCATAATTAATGCCATCATTGCGGGAGGCTCACAGGTGAGGACATGTTAGATTGCCTCTATGACATTAGTATTAGATTTCTATGACCTTTTCTCTCTACATCTCAGTTATGAACTTTATATGTCAGGTGTTTTTGCGTTTGTTTAGGGCCAGGGTCACATTTACCAATACTCCAGAAATATTACTTTTATAATCATTAGAAAAAAAAACATTTCTGGGACCAATAAGTTCCATTCCTCTGATTTCTTCAGGGTGAAGTTCATTTATCTCTGCAGGTTTTGCAGGGCTAGCTGTGGCTGCATCAGGGTCACCCAAGGTCTGTGTCTTGTCCTATAGTCCTAGCTGGTTCTCCTCTACTCTGTAGTTCTATGGCTCTCTCCCTTGGGCTGCCAACTGGTTGGCTTTGTGATCATGTTGTGCTAGGCCCGGCCAGAAGCCCGGCATATGTAACCCATATATTGTCCACAATTGTATATAAAAACAGTGGTGGCAAAAAAAAGCCATGTGTGACTGATGTCTAAGAAAGTTTTTACCTTGCCCAGTGAATTATTATTCTCACATTAAATAAAAACCAAGTGTAATTCCCCTCGGCCGAGCAGAATCCACCGCCACACGGAAGGCAGACATCTCATATCTTGTTCTACAGAATCTTTCCTCTGAATAAACCCGCCGCCGCCGCCTCCCAATGGAAATCAACTGTGAACAATTAGCTTTACAAGTTGCTCTTCTTCTGCTTCGTCTTGCAAAAATCTTGTGAAGCAGACAGATGTTCCCGATGCCGCACATCCTGCTCATCCCGTCCCTGACCTGACACCGCTCCGCACACAGCGCCTGTTCCTGCTATTATCACACTATTACGTATCAGGTAGATCCGGGCGTCCATGTGCAAATAGCATCTATTATACCAGGCAATAAGACGCTGTGCAGATAGAGGATGGTCTGACCCTACTCCAGCAGGCCCATCTCTCCTAATCATTACTTGTGGTGCGAAGTGTGGACCCCATATCCCTGTGATGTGTCCCCTCTGGACCCCATATCCCTGTGATGTGTCCCCTCTGGACCCCATATCCCTGTGATGTGTCCCCTCTGGACCCCATATCCCTGTGATGTGTCCCCTCTGGACCCCATAGCCCTGTGATGTGTCCCCTCTGGACCCCATATCCCTGTGATGTGTCCCCTCTGGACCCCATATCCCTGTGATGTGTCCCCTCTGGACCCCATAGCCCTGTGATGTGTGTCTCCCGGACCCCATATCCCTGTGATGTGTTCCCTGGACGTCAGATCCCTGTGATGTGTCCCCTAGAGCCTGGACCCCATATCCCTGTGATGTGTCCCCTCTGGACCCCATATCCCTGTGATGTGTCCCCTCTGGACCCCATATCCCTGTGATGTGTCTCCTCTGGACCACATAGCCCTGTGATGTGTTTCCCGGACCCCATACCCTGTGATGTGTCCCCTGGACCCCATAGCCGTGTGATGTGTCCCCTCTGGACCCCATATCCCTGTGATGTGTCCCCTCTGGACCCCATAGCTCTGTGATGTGTCTCCTGGACCCCATATCCCTGTGATGTGTCTCCTCTGGACCACATAGCCCTGTGATGTGTCTCCTCTGGACCCCATATCCCTGTGATGTGTCTCCTCTGGACCCCATATCCCTGTGATGTGTCCCCTCTGGACCCCATAGCCCTGTGATGTGTCCCCTCTGGACCCCATAGCCCTGTGATGTGTCCCCTCTGGACCCCACATCCCTGTGATGTGTCTCCCGGACCACATACCCTGTGATGTGTCTCCTGGACCCCATAGCCGTGTGATGTGTCTCTTGGACGTCAGATCCCTGTGATGTGTCCCCTAGAGCCTGGACCCCATATCCCTGTGGCGCCCCCTGTGGTATCAGCAGCAGATCCTGTAAGGTGGTCATTGCGTCCTCTATGGATTGGTCTTGTTCCCCCTCAGATCCCACAGATGATGGATGGAATGAGATCTGGGGAATCTGGAGGACCAGTCACCATCTTCATCTCTTTGTCCTGTTCCTCATTCCTGAACACTGTCTGTAGTGCGGCTCCCCAGGTAAGTGACGCACACTCACCCATCTGTCGACATAAAGAAGACTGTGACCCATCATACCAGACGCCTTCTTCCATGCCTTGCTCCATAGTCCAGTTCAGACACATGTGCCCATGTGGAAAGAGGTCACCGTCGCGCTCTGACCGCTTTGCGGGGCCCATACACAACAAGCTGCCATGTCCTGTGTGATCTAACCCCTTCTCATATCCTTACATTTGCCCATAGGCCATAGACTGTATCCATGTTTTCCAGGCAGCCTTAGGGCAGCATCCCACTTTCCCAGGTTGCCGGAGTCAAATACCAATCATTCAGGTTCATGCGAAACCCGGACTGGACTCTGTGTTGTTCCGGTGCAGTTAGATGTTTGCTCCGCGGTTTAGTGAGACTGTTAGGAGCACTGCCCGCGCCTTAGCGCTGATCCGCCCCCGGATCAGCACCATGGGGGTGGGCAGTGCTCTTAGCGGTCTTACCAGACCGTGGAGAACACGACTAAATGCACTGGAGCGGCACCGAGGAGGAAGGTAAGAGACATACTATAAGAGACATACCTTCCTCCTTGGGATCTCCAGTGCAATAGGGACATATTCCCCTAGTTCCCCATTCGCCATAGTTCCCCTTTAAAGAAAATTGTAATGTTTTACACACTTTGGAGTAGCATCTCTATGCCGGCCTATGGAGACCCCTATTGTCCCCCCCATTGTCTTCTGCTTGTTGGCCCTGGCGTGGCATGAGTTTTATGGCTAAGAGAATACGGAGAGCCAAAAACGAAATTCATGGTGCTAAAAGGGACTGGTCCTGAATGGGTTAACAGTAAAGACCAATGTAAATTATAAAAAAAACCTCTGTATGTTATGTAATAATATCCTGTAACCACATCAAGATGATAAATGTAGCACTGTCTGGATCTCTATGTAACATCAGGCAGGATCACCTTAAAAAGCCCAGAAAATGATATTAAAATATTGGCAAGTGCCTCTCCATGGAATAAGCTGAAGCTGTGATGTGGTTATGGAAATTCTGAATGTATAATTCAACATATAAAATCTGATGTTAGGAACCATGGAATCCCCACATAAAAGTTATATAAACTCTCAAACAATCCTGTAATGAGCCAACTTTAGTCGTACACAGGGTTAAACATAGTGTGAAAGCAGGAGAGGGCCTAGTGAAGATATAGTGTATCTCATCCTGTAGAGAGGACCTAACTACTATATGGGGGCACAGATGAGGGTCTAAATACAGTGTGGCTTCATAGAGGGGCCCTATCCTATCTAATTAGTGTGTGAGTGCATAAGAGGTAGGCCTAATCACTATGCAGGGGCACAAAGAGAGGCCTAATCACTATGCAGGGGCACAAAGAGAGGCCTAATCACTATGCAGGGGCACAAAGAGAGGGCTAATTACTATGCAGGGCACAATGAACGGCCTAATCACTATGCAGGGGCACAAAAAAAGGTCTAATTACTATGCAGGGCACAATGAACGGCCTAATCACTATGCAGGGGCACAAAAAAAGGTCTAATCACTATGCAGGGGCACAATGAGAGGCCTAATCACTATGCAGGGTCACAAAGAGAGGCCTAATCACTATGCAGGGGCACAAAGAAAGGCCTAATCACTGTGCAGGGCCAAAAAGAGAGGCCTAATTACTATGCAGGGGCACAAAGAGAGGGCTAATTACTATGCAGGGCACAATGAACGGCCTAATCACTATGCAGGGGCACAAAAAAGGTCTAATCACTATGCAGGGGCACAATGAGAGGCCTAATCACTATGCAGGATCACAAAGAGAGGCCTAATCACTATGCAGGGGCACAAAGAAAGGCCTAATCACTGTGCAGGGCCAAAAAGAGAGGCCTAATCACTATGCAGGGGCTCAAAGAGAGGCCTAATCACTATGCAGGAGCACAAAGAGAGGCCTAATTACTATGCAGGGGCACAAAGAGAGGCCTAATCACTATGCAGGAGCACAAAGAGAGGGCTAATTACTATGCAGGAGCACAAAGAGAGGCCTAATCACTATGCAGGGGCACAAAGAGAGGCCTAATCACTATGCAGGGCCACAAAGAGAGGCCTAATTACAGCATGAGGGCACAAAGAGAGGGCTAATTACATTTTGAGGGCACACAGAGAGGGCCAATTACATTGTGAGGGTGCAAAGAGAGGGTTAATTACATTGTGAGGGCACAAAGGGGAGGTCTAACTGAAAGTAGTGTTACCATAGTTAAGGTGAAGGGGGTCTTCAAACTGTTAATAGCCTTAGATGTTGACCCTGGTGTGACTGGCATATATTGGCATGGTGGTCTGAGCTATATGGAAACATGAGAAAAAGAATGACTCCAATCAAAGATTTCACCTCCAAGTTACTGAGTGTAACTGCACTGTAATTACCTTTAGAGTCTGCTGGTATTTACCACAATTTGGGCATTGGGTGGGGATTGATTTCATATAGTAACAGTATTGTGGCATGTACAGTACTGTGGTGATCAGTGATGCATACACTGTATGTATCATTGTTCACTTTACAGTCATCCAAGTTAAGGCGGTCACATTACTTGCCATGCCCCAGGAACTGTGCAGAGCAGTAGCAAATCCCCATAGAAAACCTCTCCTGCTCTGAAAAGTTCCTGACATGGACAAAGATGGCAGCAGAGAGCACTGTGTCATACTGAAAACAAAACACCACTTCCTGCAGGACATACAGCAGCTGATAAGTACTGGAAGACTAGAGATTTTTTTAATAGAAGTAATTTACACATTTGTATAACTTTCTGACACCAGTTGATTTGAAAGCATTTTTATTCCGGCGGAGTTCCCCTTTAAGGGACATTAAAAGCATTAACATCCCCGATGTGCTTCCTCTTCTTAGTAGTTGCTTTTTACTAATTATACAAATTTTTGCAGAGTTTCATCAGCAAAAAAATAGAATCTTAAAAGTCATTAAAACCAAATGTCTTCCTGTCTAGTATATTTTGTATATTTAAAACCAGCGACTTGAATTTTGTAATATTTCCCTACAATCCGCCCCCTCATCTCTCCGGGGAGCCGTATAACTAACACTAATTGGCTTTCTCATTTCTCACCTTTCTAAAGGGACAATGTAAAGCATTCTAATGGGCCTGTCAGCCGCCCGAGCGCAATCCCAACAAAGACGGGATAAATCCGCTCCTCCATTGTGGCTTATAAGTATATGTGTGAGTAATGTGACGGGTGACGCCCTTACATCATCAATGACATTTGGCGAGTTTACGACCGACAGTAATAACAATGGCGTCAAGCGATGTTCATTCACGAACGGAAGGTGGGGGAGGGCTCTATCAACGGGATCATAATTGGAATGAATATTAATGTGTCCAAAAAATATAATTTCCAGATGGCGTCAATGAGGAGTCTCTCATTATAAAAGCGGCGGCTGCGGCGGCGGATGAAATCTCCATGTTTGTCGCCTCAGGTGAGAGATTTCCATGTAATGTAATCAGGGACAGGCTTAATAGTTCCACTTCTTCCTGCCTTCTTCTTGTTTATTGCAACCTCTATTATGAAGTATGATGCCCTTCATCTGCTCACTTTGTTCTGGTGATTGAATGAGATTTATGTTGTATTAAAAATGTATAATAGTCAATGAGAAGGTGGATGCCCTTCGCTTATCCAGTCAATGGGACCCATTGGCCTACAGAAGGAATATTGTATGATGGGTGAAAATATGGAGAACATATCAGCCACTTAGGCCCTCATCACTTTGGGGCTATGATTAAACAAAATAGCGGCCGGCAAATAACAGCTCTCTCTCTCTCTCTCTCTCTCTCTCTCTCTCTCTCTATATATATATATATATGGATGGAACGTTGTGGCCGGTTAATAAATATGGCTGTCATTTTGTCAGTGTGTGAACATAGCCTTATAGTGATTATGTTTGTTCTTCTATATTTTTGGATTCTAAAAACAGTACATTTTCAGTCTATTCAAGTTACATACAGATGTGTCCATCCTTATCTTTTCATTAGATAAGCAAAGGAAAGGGAATGACTCAAAAGGCCTCATTTAGATAAATATAATGGTGTCTCCTCCTATACACTTAGATAGTGTTTACACTTATTGATGACTATAAGTCGCTTTGAAAGGCCTGTAATCGTACTGCAGACATCACTGAAGAAATATGGAGCACAGATAAGGTAAAGATGGACAAATCTGTAGGTGTAGACTGTAAAGAGACAAGAGTTCATTAAAGAGTCACTTTCGTGTTTTTTTTCCAGAAGTCAATAGTCCAGGCGATTTTAAGAAACTTTATAATTGCGTTTATCAGCCAAATATGCCATTATCTGCATTTAAAAAGCCTTTTCCCAGGTCCCCCCCCTCCCTCCTGTTTTCCATCCACTGCAAAAAATCTAAAAATTTTGACTTGTTGCATCAGACGTCCCCAGTCTGTTCTAGGGAGAGGGGAGGGGGGAGGAGGGAGTTAGCCAAAAGCAGATAAGAGAGGATTACAGGCACAGAGCTGGGTGACAGCTGTAATCAGAGCTCAGAGAGGTCAGTGTTGACTGTCAGAGGAGATAGAGGGTGATGTATTTGTAGATGAACTCTTTGTTGTCCTGTTTTGGGCTTTTATTTAGCTCTCTCCATAGGAGAACAATGAAGACAGGGGGAGAGCTTCAAACTGCTTTTTCATGATAAAAATGCATTTTTCGGCTAATAAACCCAATTACAAAGTTTCTTAAAATCGCCTGGACTATTGATTTCTGCAAAAAAAAAAATCACTTTAAGTTCAACTTACAGTTTACCCTTGCTGTGTTGATCCAGAAAAAGACTAAAAAACACTTACGTGATGCCAACTGCATCAATTGCCCCAAAAATGAATACACCCTTGGGTACACAGTAGAAAATCTTTTTTTCCCCCTGTATTATTACATATTCTCCACCTAGTGCCTGCACTCTGCGGCCGGGTTCACACTACTTAAAAAACACGGCCGTATTTCATAACAACGGCCGTATTTGCGTAAACAACAGCCGTTGTTTGCGACAATGCGGCCGTTGTTATAAATTATGGCTGTGTTTTTTATGTAGTGTGAACATAGCCTGCCACTGTATCTCCCTTGTAGGGTCAAGTTATAAGAAGAGCAAAATGGGCATTTGGACCACAACCTAATTTTTTCCATGCATGGGCCAGGAGAGCATCCAGATGGAAGGTTCATAGTGGGTGAGGATGAATGAGGCTGTCGATGTTGGGCACTGTATGGTTGTTCCTATGGTGTGTAACCCATTCTTCTATATGATGATATTAATATTATTTGTTGATGATGTGTATTCTGTTCCATAGGTGCTCTCCCACCTAGGACTAGGATTGCATATGGCGGACAGGTCCTGGGTAGTGTTGGGAGAACTTGCTGAACTGTTGGGGTTTGGCAGTGTTCCAAGCCTATGGATGTATCCATGTTTCCCAGGGCTCCCTAGGGCGGCATCCAACTTCTCAAGACACCAGGAGTCAAATGCCAAGTTTTCAGGTTTGGAGAACGTTGCAAAACTGTTTTGCAAGTTCTTCTCTCAATACTAGTCCTGGGGCCTTTACTATTTGGAACGTCCACCCTCCATGATGGAGACCTTATTTAGCAGAAAAGAGCTGATTTCTTAACTTTAATGGACATCGAGGAGCGGGCCACATACACTTTAGTTGCGGCTACTCCTGTAATGGGGCTGCAGTGGGGTCTGGGCAGTGGAACCACTAACACATTACCATTCATGTCCTCATTTCCAGTAATATTCATTAGCTTCTAATCAGGTTACACTGCCAGGAGGAACTACCTGTCCTGTTCGTCACGCCAGCTTCTCTGTAATCTCTGGGGGTCATTCTTCACCTGAGGCTGACTACAGCGATGGAAGGAGGCGGCTAGAAGCAGTTTTCTTAAGATACAGATTGTTTGCTTTCCATTCTTTCCCCCGTGTGCAGATGCGATTTGACAGTCTGCCGGCTGCTATATATTCTTGTTTGGAGAGGAACATAAGGGAATTAGATGTATTTAAGAAACATGTCAGGCTCAATGCTGAAGTCTAATTAGGAAACAAAACTTAGAATTTCTCAGATTCTTTGTACAGTCAGAGACAATTCAAGAACATGCGGAAACTTTACTTCTGTCTTTAACCAGTTCCAGGCCGCTCCCTTTTACTCCATTTAGGGTCAGACACATTTTACAGTTATAATACACGTGGGTTCGGAGCTGGAAGTTTTTTTTCTTATTCAATCAATGAAATAATTTCTTTATGTTTTTCTTTCTGTTGCATTTTTGCAAATTTTTTTTTTGTGATATTGGAGGAAAATTAATAACTGCAACATTTTTACAGCACAAAGTACAACTAAAACTTTGCATTGTGTTCCCCTTCTGTTATCATCATA
The DNA here is from genome assembly GCF_027789765.1 of Dendropsophus ebraccatus. Taxonomy (NCBI): domain Eukaryota; kingdom Metazoa; phylum Chordata; class Amphibia; order Anura; family Hylidae; genus Dendropsophus; species Dendropsophus ebraccatus. Next base: position 214,272,977 of record NC_091455.1, read on the forward strand.
TTATATAGGGGATATACATATAGGGGCAGGGCCGCTTTAACCAGAGGGCAAAAGGTGCACGTGCACCGGGCCCACTGGTTAAAGGCCCCCCCCTGAGCAGGCCGGCCGTTGCTATGTGTGACCGGTGCGGTCGGAGCGCCATGGATGGGTAATCTACTTAGCCATCCATGGCGACCCCTGCAGGGCCCCCGCCCGCTGCTGCACTGTACATTGTAGTTATGAGATATACATGGGGGAGCGCACAGGGGGGGGGGCTATATACTATTGGGGGAGCACAGGGGTCTATATACTATTGGGGGAGAGCACAAGGGGGCTATATTCTACTGGGGGAGCATAGGGGGGCTATATACTATTGGGGGAGTGCACAGGGGGGGCTATATACTCCTGGGGGGCGCACAGGGGGGCTATTTATTATTGGGGAAGGGCACAGGGGGGCTATATACTACTGGGGACCAAACAGGGGGGCTATATACTACTGGGGAAAGCGCATAGCGGGGTTACATACTACTGGGGAAACGCACAGGGGGGCTATATATAACTGGAGGAGCACACGGGGGTATATATACCACAGGGAGGAGGGCCAGGAGAAGACTTCAAGGTGGCCCACACTGGATGGAGAGAAAGAAAAGGTGAAAGACTCTGATCAGAGAAGACGGCCCCTGTGAGTAAATGTATGTATCTGCACTCAGTAATAGGCTTGTAGTGATAGGGTTATAAGGTAACTACTGTATGTATTGGGGCTCTTATTATACAGTGTGGGGGCATTTTCAGGGCATCGTACTGTGTGTGGAGCTCCGATTCTGATAACACGTGTGTGTGTGTGTGTGTGTGTGTGTGTGTGTGGGGGGGGTCATAAAGTTCATAAGGTCATAAAAAAATTATAACATTCAAGATTTTTTTTTAACTCTTTGTTATTTTACACACTGTACCCCCCAGAAGTTCATAGAAAATGTAAAAAATTTGCAATTTTGTTTTATTTTTACTGTGATGGGGACTGATATTATAGCCCAAATTACAAGAGGAATACAACCTCCTGACTTTCACTGCAGAGCTGATGCAGTTTTGCTAAACCCTACAGCTACCTGACACCGCTGATCACATGATTGCCATGATGGAAGTAATACAGACGGGTGACCACTAACTGTGTATCTGCAGCTCATTGGGCATCATGTATACAACAAACAGGAAAGCCTATCCAGTAATAAGCTATCCCTGCCCTCTCTGTAGGGGGGTCTGGCTGTCACTGGCTGTCACTGGCTGTCACTGGCAGCCGGCTCTTCTCTTCTGCAGCTGCGTGATTTCTTCGCAGAAATATATCCAAACCAGCAAGATGTTTTTAGTAGTTGTCACCAGGAAAACCCCTAGAAATGAAGTTATGTAATAATACTAAACATACGAAAGCCATATTAGACAGTACAAGCTGCACTCACAAAACAGGCACTTAAAGGGGTATGCCAGAGAAAAAAAATCTTTTCAAATGTCAGAAAGTTATATAGTATTTTAAATTACTTTTATTTTAAAATCTCCAGTCTTCCAGTACTTATCAGCAGCTGTATGTCCTGTAGGAAGTGGTGTATTGTCTCCAGTCTGACACAGTGCTCTCTGCTGCCACCTCTGTCCATGTCAGGAACTGTCCAGAGCAGCAGCAAATCCACATAGAAAACCTCTCCTGCTCTGGACAGTTCCTGACATGGACAGAGGTGGCAGCAGAGAGCACTGTGTCACACTGGAGAGAATACACCACTTCCTGCAGGACATACAGCAGCTGATAAGCACTGGTCATTGAACAACATCAAGATGGGCCTGAATGCCAAGGAACACTGAGGAGAATGATATGAAGGTCAAGTCTTATCTCTTAGATCTTACAACAACAAAACACATATAAAAATTAATGTTCCTACACCCTCGTATGATACTTTCTATGCTGCAAACTTTCCGCAGCTGTTTAAGGATCTCAGGATCCTCCTGGGGAAGTGGGCCTCCCAGTATATCTCCCTCTTGGGTCGCATAGCCTCGGTGAAAATGACCATTTTGCCGAAGCTCCTATATTATTTTGAAACCCTCCCTGTCCGAGTCCCCCTGAGTGAGCTGAAAGCACTGCAGGCGGCGGTCTTTCGTTTTGTATGGGCTAATAAGCGTCATAGGATGCCTAAATCAGTGATGATGCATAATAGGTCCCAGGGGGGCTTGTCCACCCCCAACATCCTCCATTATTATTGGGCCACACACCTGCGCCAGATCTCGGGTTGGGCGTCCCAATGCACGTTTAAAGTATGGGCGGTGATAGAAAAACTGTGGTTGGCTCCTGTTCACCCGAACTCTTTTCTGTGGTCATCTGCCCCTCCCCCCTGTCCCTCCTCTTCCATGCTTGGTCCGATTCTCTTTACTAGGCAGATATGGTCCACGTGCGCAGCTCGGTTCGGCCTTTACTCTCGGGCCTCTCCTCTCATGTCCTTCTTGCTAACGCCCGCCCTCGAGATAGGCATGTCCCCCTCAGTGGTGAGACATTGGATGGATAGAAGGTTGTTCCACTATGCGGACATTGTGGACCCAGTGACGCGAATCCTCCAGCCCTTTGACAAGCTCAGGGACAAGTACGACCTCCCTAGGTCGGAGTATTTTTCCTACCTGGCCATACGACATTATATGCACTCGATTTTTGGGTCGTTCACGGTCTCGAGGCCCACAGCCTTTGAGCAGTTGATAAGGGCGGGAGGATCCACCAGAGGCCTCATCTCGGCTATATACCAAATTTTGAACTCTCCTGTGGGGGATGTGCCTGTTCGACACAAGTACATGGATAGATGGGAGACTTCACTGGGTGGAGTGATCTCCCCCGAGCTGTGGCAGGTGATATGGAGCAGGGCGGCCTCTTCTTCTATCTGTACAAACTATAAGGAGACCCACTACAAGTTCCTGATGCTCTGGTATCACACCCCTGAATTGCTACATAAATTGAATAGCAGTATTCCCTCGGCCTGCTGGAGGTGTAATGGTGGGGTGGGTACCCTGCTCCATGTCTTCTGGGACTGCCCGCTTATAACGGGCTTCTGGCTTCAGGTGGCTGCAATGCTTTCATCAGTCTTGGAAGTTTCGGTCCCTTTAGATCCCCTAACATATCTTTTTAATGTTACGCCTAAAACACTAGGTAAAAAACCTACCAAACTGATGCTACAGATACTTACAGCGGCCAAGACCCTCATCCCCCGCAATTGGAAGCGGACATCCCCTCCATCATTTGAGGACCTACTGGCTAGGGTAAAAGAAATCAGGGGCCTCGAAAGACTCACCGCATCCCTGAACAACCAACTTCCATTGTTTGAATCGGTTTGGGCTCCCTGGGAGGCTTACTGTGGGCGCTCTGGAGTATCTCACTAATAGAGTAGAGTGTTGGATAGGTTGATCTGTACCTCCCCCCCTCCTTTTTCCCTGCTTTTCCTTTATGTGTATTCCCTAAGTCTGCGTGTATTTGTGTTTCTACCCTCAGTTATATTTTGTGGTGGGGCTACATATTGTTTTTGATAAAACTGCATAGGTGTATTGATGGTTCTGGCTGATATGCTGTCTATTACGGTTAGCGATGTTATGTGTTTGTTTTCTAACTTCACATTTAGCCATACACCCAGATTGGCATGTATTTGGTAGCCCTATCTACCTGTTTACCTTGTTTTTCTTCTAAAAAAATGTCAATAAATATTACATTAAAAAAAAAATAAAAAAAATTAATGTTCCTGTCTCTTAGCCCTCAAACAAACAGATAAACGGTGACTCTTTTTGTGTAGAGCTGCAGTATGCATCCCACTGTAGTGCATGAGGCTTTCACTGCATCCATAATATCAAAAAGTCCCGACGTGTTTCACTGAAAACATATTAGTGTCATCAGGGGAGAGAAAACGAGAACACAAATGAAATCAAGTAATGTAATAACCACAACATATACAATGATAAAGTAATGAGAAGCTTAGTGGTTGAGCAGTCATACTACATGATCTAGCTGACTAAGCCGATAGCGAGCTGTTAGTGACCCCATCTGTATACCTGTTTGCCCTCATACCTCGTCTTTATATGATGTTCTCTTCCTATCCGCTAGACTACTTGACTTATTGTAATTGATCTGGTAGGGAGCGGCGGTTCTGTGATGCTTTGTTCTCATACACACGGCTGATTGATGGGATCATTAGGAAATTGTTTTTCCTGTGACAGCTCGACTGTATCTTATTGTGAAGCCGACAGTAAGGAATCCTGGCATGCTCTATGGAGTCTCGATACGTGTGCAGATAGTCTCCCGTGGATTCGGGTTTTTACCTATTGAAGTCTATGGGGTGGTGCATAAAATCATTTGCATATGTTTTTGCCTGGCTTACACCCAAAGTAATGGATGATTTACAGAATGTGGAGTGACAGGGAGCGGATGCCGCCATTTGTTTAGTATCAGAGCTCCATCTACAAGGGTAGAAAGACATTTACCTATCAAGGTCCAGTCACCCTGGCTCAGGGGGTCAGTGTGTGTGAGTGTTCAGGTCACAGCCTCTATAACACTTCATATATTCCAGTATATGAGGATGAGGAAGCTGCAGTGCTGATGGAACATTAAAGGGGAACTCCAGCTAAAATTATTTTCTTCAAATCAGCTGGTGTCAGAAAGTTATATAGATTTGTAAATTACTTCTAAATAAAAATCTCCAGTCTTGCAGTACTTATCAGCTGCTGTATGTCCTGCAGGAAGTGGCGTATTCTTTCCAGTCTGACACAGTGCTCTCTGCTGTCACCTCTGTCCATAGCAGCAGCAAATCCCCATAGAAAACCTGTCCTGCTCTTGACAGTTCCTGACATGGACAGAGGTGGCAGCAGAGAGCACTGTGTCAGACTGGAGAGAATACACCACTTCCTGCAGGACATACAGCAGCTGATAAGTAAGGGAAGTTTTTAAATAGAAGTAAATGACAAATCTGTATAACTTTCTGACACCAATTGATAAAAAAAATTCTCAACTTTAAGGCTATGTTCACACTACGTAAAACTACGGCCGTAGTTCTCGCCGCAGAACTATGGCCGTAGTTTTGCGGGGTGGAACATAACCTTCCTTTCAATGGGATCCCGGCCGGAGCGTACACACATCGTATACGCTCCGGCCGGGATCTATTCGGCGCCGGAAAAAACTGACAGGTCAGTTTTCTGCGGCCGGAATTCAGTGAATTCCGGCCGCAAAAAGACCTGTCAGTTCAGGTTCCGGCCGCTTGCTTCACTGTGGGCTATGGGAAGCTCTGATGCGGGCGCGCGCTGATGCACCCGCATCAGAGCTCTGCGGCTGAAAGGATCATCTGGCCGAGATGATCCTGCCAGTTCCGTGACTCAGCCGGGGTCACGGAACGGCCGGTCTCTTACGTAGTGTGAACATAGCCTAAATGTGTGAGAGCACTGTGTCAGACTGGAGAGAATACACCACTTTCTGCAGGACATACAGCAGCTGATAAATATTGGAAGACAGGAGATTTCTGATTGCAGTTAATATACTATATATATATATATATATATATATATATATATATATATATACTAGGGGTCCCCTAGTTTATGGCTTTCCCAGCACACCAAGTTTCTAGAGAACTGCAGCATGGCACCATTCGAGTGAATATGGCTGGCAGCATTCCCTGGTGGTCGGGAGTCCCAATGGGTCGGGGAGTTTAAAGGGGACACAGTGATTCGTCATTGTTAGGATCAGTGAGGGTGTATGGGAAAATATCAAACAAGTTACCAATACTTACCAACAAGGGAAGAGCACGGGCCGTGTATTTTGGAAACCACTTGGATAGGAGTGGAATCTTGATGTCTGGTGGTTTAGGCCCATGGGACCCGAGGTTCGGCCCGGCCCGGCCTCTACGGAATGCTGACTACATGCCTACTCTGCTTGGGCAGGTGCTCCTCCTAGCAAGAGAGGGGAGTGCTGGCTAAGTGAGGACCTCTCACTCTTTCTAGAACCTTCCTTACTTCATCAGGGTACAGTATAATACAATTAGATGTTACTGAAGTATACAAGATACCATTTTCTTCTTACAGAGACATTTATAGATAGACTAGAGGAGCCAGAAGAGGATTAGAAGAGAATGCATTAACCCTCAAGGTGCTGGTGTTGGAGTCACATGTCCAGGTAGTCCAGGTAGTGGGACACTGCGGCGACGCTTGGGGGGAGCTTACTGCATGTGCATCATTACAGCTTGGATGGAGCTCAGTTACTATGCAGTGGCTTACAGTCAGATATAGGCAAATGGATCGACTGCCTGACAGGTATCACAGGAAATAATTCTGTGCCGGACCCCTCTTACCGTGGTGGGGTTTGTGGTGGTAACACGGGGTGACCAGGCCCGGCTTATATATGTTGCCTTCTATCCTCCAGCTTCTATCCCTGTATAATAGCATCAATATAAAGAATATATAAAAGCCGTCTGACGCGCCGTCTAATCCTCGTCCCTGTCATCTCTAATGAATTCTGGATTGTGACTAAACGGTGATTAAATAACTTATTCAGCAATTATGTCATTATCCTCTATATTGGTAATCAGGACTAAAGGCAATTACCGTCCGCAGTCTCGTCCAATTGGAACCATTTATAGGACATGATTTCTTTTGTAGATACAGTTTGCATAATTACTGTGGGAATAATATTGCATTTTTTCCAGTAGAGCAGCAATACGTAGAATGCGATCTATCATATTAATTAGGCCGCATTATTCAGGAGAAAATGGAGACTATGTCACTTATTTGCATATTCATCGTGTGTTCCCATATCATGGAGATCACTAAGCATTGGCTTTACTGGTGATTGGGGTTTGTGTTCTGTATAGCAGCGTGCCGAGGGTGATGGTCCTGCAGGTGCAGGTTCTGGGCTGGGGCCCACCGGAGGATTCTCCAGGGTTCCGATGGGCCAGTCCGCCACTGGAAGTGTGCCACAAGTAAGTATATCAGAGTGTGACTGGCAGAGGCTTGCTGTGACTACTGGGATGAAGGGGCAAGCTGGGAGAGGCTCTACTTAAATAGGAGGGAGCTGAAGGAAACTTGCTGTGACTACTAGGAGAAGCTGGAGCTGCCAGTCAGGACAAGAGGCCACAAGGAGCCATTGTAATCTCCTAAATGGGTACATTGGTATTAGGGGCTGTGGGTTTCGGTATAAGGATGGAAAGACGTTTGGACAAAATTGAACTTTAGAGTGCAGATAGGGGGTAGATGCCGGGCCAGGGATGTATATTAGGGATTTTAGGTCATAAGTGGACTTGCTGAACTGTTCAAATGTGCAATGTTCTCCGAATCGGAACGCTTTGCATTTGACTTCCGCTTCCTGGAAAAGTTTAATGGAGCCCTAGAGAGTCCTGAAAAACATGGATATAGCCATAAGCCTTAGGCTATATCCACCAGGGCTCCCCAGGGCTGCATCTAACTTCTCCAGGCAGCAGGAGTCAAATGCTAAATGTTTGGGTTCCGAGAACAATTATTGGATTTCGCAGCCTCATTTTGTGTTGGAGCCAACACAGAAGTTGGGTAAGTATTGTTCCTGCTACAATGGTCCAACATGCTTCAAATAGAAAAAGCAAAAAGGCTTGGTATTTGGTGGTCCTGAATGGTGCTAGACTTGGCGGACTGTTGTCCCAACTGGCAGAGGTAGAGGACAGGGGTGTGCATTGTGCTTGGCGTAAGGACTTGGTTGTGCATTCAGTCTCTCACATGAGTCGGACAGTCCCCAGTAGTTAAAGGAGTTATCCAGAGAGCAGAAAAGATCCTGACTGTCCTGCTTTATCCGCTGCTTTGGACAGGTGTGGTCTGGTTAGTATGTGAGCCCCATAGACTACTATGGGAGGTCAGGGGGGGCTATAGAATATTGTGACTTCTTTAAATATATAAATGGCCCCTACAAGAGATATGGGGAAAAGATGTTCCAGGTAAAACCCCCTCAAAGGACAAGGGGGCACTGCCTCCGCCTGGAGAAAAAAAGGTTCAATCTCCGGAGGCGACAAGTCTTCTTTACCATGAGAACTGTGAATCTGTGGAACAGTCTACCACAGGATCTGGTCACAGCAACAACATTAGAGGGCTTCAAAACCGGCCTAGACAAGTTCTTAGAGCAAAATAATATAAATGCATATGTATAGAACCTATCACCCCTCCCCCTTCCCTGTATCCATCCCCTCCTTGGTTGAACTTGATGGACATGTGTCTTTTTTCAACCGTGTTAACTATGTAACTATATATACCATAACATAACTCATTACTTAGACTTGGCAGGAAATCAACAGGTTCCCCTTTATTTCAGACATTGCGCCCCTGCTCCCTAGGCAGCTGCCTTTTTGGTGTTCAGAAGCTGTAATAGTGCCCATATTACTTGTCATCCGGCTTCCCCCAGAACGACCTTCCAGTATAATGACATGCGGTAGTGAAGTGCTCGGTGAATTGGATGACTTCCCGCACTTTTACTAGAACTGAATTTCGAATTGTTGATGAAAAATCAGAAGAGGAAGATGATTATAATGTGACAGCGAGAAGCGGTCACCGGGGAGGGGGAGCTCAGCGTGATAACGCCGCCAGCCAGGCTGCAGGAGATTAGCATAGTGTGCGCCCCCGGAGCGGATACCACCCAGCCGCATGCTATCTCCCTATGGATTCCTTCCCCGCTCCTTACCTTTTACTTTTCCTATAGCCGCCACTTTCTCATTTTGCTTAGGGAAATGATTTTAGCAGAAAATAAAAACCTACAAGTGAAATTCTGTTTATGCAGCCGGAATATAAAACTGCTGCTCATAAGATGCTGAAGCGGGATCTCAGATAGCGAGCGGACGGCCATGTTGACGCCTTTATTACAGGCAGGTCAGCACTTACAGGAGGAGATGGCAGATTTTACATTTTCTCAACATTTTTTCCCCATAAATATGAAGTACGGGAACATAGGAAAGTCCACAGCCGCTGAACAGAAATATTTACTAAGTGATGGACGGGGTGTATGCGGCCAAGCAGTCTGGGATGCTGGTGGCCGGGGTAGCTCTGGCGGTGTTGTGGCTTCTATCTGAGTGTAGGGTCACTTGGGCACTGGTAGCCTGGAGTGGCGTTGGTACCCACCCTCGGTCAGACAGGCACTGCCTCCACAGGTTTGGATAACCCAAGTGTAACCTGGTGTGTAGGCGCAGAATGAATGGCAGAATCCAGTAGCTTAACCTGTGGTGTCCCACAACAGCTGTTGCTATTGGTTACACCCTTCGCAAAAGCCTGTGCTTATTGTAAGTGGTGATGTAGTAGTGATAAAGTTTTGCCACTAGATGTCGCTGTTATAGGTATGTGTATTCAGTTGTTGCATGGCTGAAGTATGGAAAGGGTTATTGTCTATTTATGTGTCACATGGATCTGTGAACCTATGGGACTATCTTCTTCTTTTGTCCTATCCTCTCTTACTTTATGCACTCTATTCATACAGGGAGCTGTAGATAGGAAATCACGTGGGTAGAGGAAGTGTAGAGGTCTTTTGTATGGGATGTTGTAGGGGAAGGACGCAAGCTAGAACACTCTCTACAGTGGTCCCTTTGGGCCCTGCCTTCGTATGAGGTCTTTGGTCACTAGGCTCTGTAGAGGTAGGATGCACCTAACAGATTCTCTTCAAGAAACCTTACTCAGCACTATGCAGTGTTAAAACCCTTACAAGAAAGGAAAAAGTCAGAGATTATCTCAACCCACACCGTGGACTAGGAGAGTCACAGTGAAGGACAGTATCCACAAAAGGCAAAAAGCTAGGAACTGATCCGGATAGAGCAAAGTTGCTAGAAGCCTATGAACTTTATCTCGCAGCGCGGTTGTCAGCAGAAAATGCTCAGCATTACGCTTATCCCAGGTAATGGAGTCTGGAGCTTGTGCCACGCTCTGGGCCAGGTCCCCAACACTGGTAGGGCAACAGGTGGGTTATTCCAACCAAGGTCGATGCACGGGCACAAGTGTTCTCTCAAGTATTCTTACCTCTCTACCTCATTCTCCAACATCCTGGCAGAGCACAGTACTACTTGGGTTGGGACTCTCACGACATCCTCCTCTTCTCCTCTACGTATCTCTCAACACGCAACCCAGTCAGCGCGACTGTACTGCTCGCTATACTCCTATAACAGATCTGGATCCCATACTGTCAAGTGTATTCTTAACCCCTTAAGGACCGGGCCTGAAATGGCCTTAAGGACCGGAGCAAATTTTATGAATTTGACCAGTGTCACTTTATTCATTAATAACTTCGGGATGCTTTTACCTATCCGGCTGATTCTGAGATTGTTTTCTCGTGACATATTGTACTTCACATTTCTTGTAAATTGGAGTCGATACTTATAACGAATCTTTATGAAAAAACCCAAAATAGCGTGAAAAATTGTGAAAAAATGCATTTTTCCAACTTTAAAACTTTTCTGCTTATACAGAAAATGGTTATACCACATAAATTATATATTAAATAGCATTAGCAACATGTCTACTTTATGTTGGCGGCATTTATTAAACTATATTTCATTATTTTTAGACAATAGGAAGCTTAAAACATTAGCAGCAAATTTCCAAATTTTCAGTAAAATTTCAAAATCAGATATTTTTAGGGAACTGTTCAGGTTTAAAGTGTATTTGAGGGGACTGTGTGTTAGAAAGCCTCACGAAGCACCCCATTTCAGAAACTGCACCCCCTAAACTCTGCAAAAGCACATCCAGAAAGTTTTTTAACCCTTTAGGGGAGTCACAGAAATAAAAGCTAAGTGTGTAAGAAATTTGAAAATTTAAATTTTCTGTGCAGAGATTTTATTGTAATCCAATATCTTTCATAATGATAAACCTATTACCAGAGAAATGCACCCCAATATTGATTGCCCCGTTTCTGCAGTTTATAGAAATACCCCATATGTGGCCCTATTGCGCTATTTGACGCAACCACAAGCCTCAGATATAAGGGAGCGCCTAGTGAATTTCAACGCCTCCGTTATATTTGGTCATTTTTGACTGTACCACTTCAGGTTGGCAGAGGTTCTGGGGTGCCAAAACCTAAAAAACACCCCTAAAGGGACACCATTTAGAAAACTACACCCCTCAAGGAATGTAACAAGGGGTGCGGTGAGCATCTGGACTCCACAGGTGCTTCACAGATTTTCCAAACAATATGGCTTGAAAAAAGACTAAAGTATTTTTTACACTAAAATGTTGTTCTAGCCTTCAATTTTTCATTTTCACAAAGGGATAAAAGGAAAAAAAAAAACACAAAACATGTAGCGCAGTTTCTCCCGAGTACGGAAATACCCCACATGTGGACATAAAGTGCCCAGCGGGCGCAGGACGAGCCTCCAAAGGGAAGGAGCGCCAATTGGCTTTTGGAAGCTGGATTTCACTGGAATGGATTTCAAGGGCCATGTCGCATTTACAGAGCCCTCGTGCTGCCAAGACACTGGAAACCCCCCACAAGTGACCCCATTCTGGAAACTACACCCCTCAAGGAATCTAACAAGGGGGGCAGTGAGCATATGGACCCCACTGGTGACGGGCACAAATGTGGAAAAATGTGACGTGAAAGTGAAAATTTTCATTTTTTCACTTTCATGGCACAAATGTGCCCTTCATCCAGGGGTCCATATCCTCACTGCACCCCTTGTTAGATTCCTTGAGGGGTGTAGTTTCCAGAATGGGGTCACTTGTGGGGGGTTTACAGTGTTTTGGCAGCACAAGGGCTCTGTAAATGCGACATGGCGTTCATCATCCATTCTAGCCAAATCCAACCTCTAAAATCCAAATGGCGCTCCTTCCCTTCGGAGGCTTGCCCTGCGCCCACATGGCGCTTTATGTCCAGATGTGGGGTATTTACGGACTCGGGGGAAATTGCTCTACACATTTTGTGTGTTTTTTTTCTCTTTTAACCCCTTGTGAAAATGATAAATTCAAGGCTAGACCAACATTATAGTGTAAAAAATTTAATATTTCATTTTCACGCCACATTGTTCCACATTTGTGCCCGTCACCAGTGGGGTCCATATGCTGACTAGACCCCTTGTTACATTCCTTGAGGGGTGTAGTTTCCATAATAGGGTCACTTGTGGGGGGTTTAACTGTCTTGGCAACACAGGGGCCTTTTGAATGCAACATGGCCCCTCGAAATCCATTCCATCCAAATCCAGCCTTCAAAAACCAAATGGCGCACCTTCCCTTTGGAGGCTTACCCTGCACCCGCATGGCGCTTTATGTCCACATGTGGGGTATTTCCGTACTCAGGGGAAATTGCTCTACACATTGTGTTTTTTTTTATCTTTTAACCCCTTGTGAAAATGAAAAAATCAAGACAAGATCAATGATTTAGAGTAAAAATTTTAAAAAAATTACACTAAATGTTGGTCTAGCCTTGATTTTTTTCCATTTCCACAAGGGGTTAAAAAAGAAAATGAACACAAAACGTGTAGGGTAGTTTCCCCTGAGTACGAAAATACCCCACATGTGGACATAATTTGCCATATGGGCACAGGGCAAGTCACCAAAAGGACAGAGCGCCATTTAGAGGCTGGAATGGGGGATGGAGGCCATGTCGCAATTACAAAGCTCCTGTGCTGCCAGAACAGTAGAAACCCCCGACAAGTGACCCAATTCTGGAAACTACACCCCATAAGGAATCTAACAAGGGGTGCAGTGAGCATATGGACCCCACTAGTGATGGGCACATGTGTAGAACATGTGCCGTGAAAATAAAAAATACCATTTTTTTCATTTTCACGTCCCAAATGTGGCCGTCACCAGGGGGCCATATACCCGCTGCCCCCCTTGTTAGATTCCTTATGGGGTGTAGTTTCCAGAATGGGGTCACTTGTGGGGGGTTTCTACTGTCCTGGCCGCACAGAGGCTTTGTAATTGCATCATGGCATCCTCTAATGGGAATGGCGGCCATACCTACTTAGCTGGGGAAAAGGGACAATTCTAATTTATTTGGGGGTATTAGGCCAATTATTAGTTTATAAGGTTGAAAATGACAGGTGTCCATCAAACTCAACCTGTGTTGATCCAGAGGAAGGCAAAAACCCCTCGTGAGGCAGACGACAGTAGCCTCATCACAGGGGAAAAATTCCTTCCCGACTCCATAATGGCGATCAGAATAATCCCTGGACCAACGTGACCCCTGAAATAGGAATAAGGGACAGAATTTAGATAATGTAGAACCCCAGTGACGTGTGGTGCGCCTTGGAGCGATCCAGTATACAGAGGCCGGGGTGATCAGGACAGGTGTCACACTGGTAAATGGTGTCCTTCCTGATCCCCCTGTTACGCCACACTCTGCACTTCTTCTGGGGTCTCCCTTTCTCCAGTGTGGGGGACGTCACCTGGAAAATGTTGTCCTGGTGCGATACGGGGTCCTTCATATCCAGAAGCGCTGGGTCCGCTCCATGGCTGCTAAATATTAGGGCGCTATTACTACTTCTGATATGTTCGGATCGTGCCGCAAGCTACAGTAGCTCGGGCAGCGTGGGACCGGAAGAGGGGGTGCTGGTATAAAAGTTATCCCCGTACAGGTGGTGACCTTTATCCAGCAGTGGGAAGATCAGTTCCCGGACGATCTTCCCACTAACTCCGAGGGGGGGGGCATCTGGGGGCTGGATTCGGGTGTCCCTTCCTTCATACACCCTAAGGGTACGTGCACACTGCGGAATCGCGAAGGATAACCCTTTGTGCATTCAGCAGTTGGCACCCACCGGCGGACTGATGCAGGCGCACGTCTCCACACGTGTCATAGACTCCATTCTATGCATGGGCGGATTCCGCTCTGCGTCCAACGTGTTGATGGAATGACGGATGATGGAATCCGCCCATGCATAGGATAGAGTCTATGACACGGGCGGAGACGCGCCCCTGCATCAGTCCGCCGGCGGGTGCCAGCTGCGGAATGCACGAAGGGTTATCCTTCGCCATTCCGCAGTGTGCACGTACCCTAAATCTGTAAGTGTACCCTGAGGTACTCTCACAGAGTTTGTAGAATTTCACGCCATACCGTCATCTCTTATTGGGACGGTACTGGCGGAAAAGACGTGTCTGGGGGGCAGCGTACGCTACGCTACTCCCAGACACGTCACTGGATGATGAGGAGGATGAGGATGAATGGAGGAACGAAGGACCCCCCATTCATCCTCACTGGCTGTTTCGGTGTCGGAGGCAATAATAACGTATGCGTCCGATACCGAAAACACCCTGGGGGCCATCTTTATATGGGGATTGGTATATGGGGTATGTAGTGGTGTAGTGTAAAACTTTATTCAATGTAGTGTGGTGTAATGTAGTGTTTTTTTACGTGTTTTTTACAGTAAGTATACAAAAAAAACCTACGCCAAAAATGGTGTTGCTGATGAATGCCGCACTTATGTTCGGCACTTATCAGCAGACCGTGGCAGTAGGATATAAAAAAAAACCACCCTACGCCAAAAAGGAGGAGTTGCTGATTAGCAGCGCACTTTCGTGCGATGCTGATCAACACTCAGCGGCGATAGGGTGCGGAAAATAGGAAAAAAAAAAATTGGGAAAAAAAAATTTTTTTTTACTACATTCTGAACATCCCTGTAGTGGCTGATACGTGTATTACACATATCAGCCGCTAGGGGGCAGCAGAGCGCAAGATCCGAAAATAGACGACGCTGGAGCCGGAAAAATACGAAAAAAGACGACGCTGGAGCCGGAAACAGACGATCGGGACTCACGGAAGAAGCTGAAGTCCCGACAAGATGAAGAGGACGCCGGGAACCCGGAAGACGCCGATCAGGACCCCGGGACAGGTGAGTAATGTACAAATACCTGCTCCGGACCCCTCAGCTACCTAGCTGAGGGGTCCGGAGCAGGTATTTATTACTTGTGGGGACTTTGATCGCCGTGAACGGCCGGCCGGCTGGCCGGCCGTTCACGGCGATCGGGACGGTGGTACCGTGACCACCATTACTTTTTACAGTAATGGCGGTCGGTGCCGTCCTCGGACAGCACCGACCGCCATTTTTTTCCGGGTCATCGGGCCACCGATGGCCCGGAAAGGTTCCGATCGCCGCTATGGGCTTATCAGCCAATAGCGGCGATCGTCGGCATGGGGGGGGTTAACAACCCTCCATGCCGACAGGGAGAGATGGCCTGCTATGTATTATAGCAGGCTATCTCCCCCGATCGGGACCCGGCCGGCCGCGGCGCCCGTTTAAAGGGCTGACGTACCGGTACGTCATGGGTCCTTAAGTGACAGTGATCCATGACGTGCCGGTACGTCATGGGTCCTTAGGAGGTTAAAGTGTAACTGTCATTTCAGGGTCATTTTTTTAAAAACATTAAATATCAACAGTACAAGCGATTTTAAGAAACTTTGTAATAGGTTTTATAAACCAAAAGAGTTTCCTTCTGTACTGAAAAAGCAATCTCCCAGACCCCCCCCCCCCCTAACTTCAGAAGAAGCAGGATTTCTGTGTCCATTATGTGGCTATGGAGAGGGGAGGGGCAGTTAGGAGTGAGTGAGCACGGAGCAGTCCTGCACAGCACAACACCCTGCAATCTTCTCTCAGTAAGTTCATAGATAAGCACTGACCTTTCTGACCCCAGAATCCTGCGGTTTAGGTGCCCAGAGAGTCTACAAACAGCTGACCTTCATGTCACCTCTTCCTGCTCCCTCATCTCCCTCAGCCCCTCCCCCCTTCATAGGCTTACAATGGAGAGAGCAGAGCCCGTCTTCACTGGCTTCTCTGTAATGAAAACCTGTTTGCCTGATAATGCTCAGATAAGAAGTCAGGGGGGGAGGCTGGGAGATTGCTTCTTGAGTACAGAAGGAGGCTTTTTTGGCTGATAAAACCTATTACAGAGTTTCTTAAAATCGCTTATACTACTGATTTCTGCAATAAAAAAAAATATGACAGTTACGCTTTAAGTGTATTATCAAGTGTACCGTATCCTGTCAAGGCAAAGCTGTATGACCTGCTGTATGGTAAAGAGACTCTGTGATTCTTCGCCCTGCACCAACACAGCACATACACACTCCTTGGGAAATATACCCTCTCTGTGGGTGGCAGTGCCAATAGTCACTACTCCACCCAGACCACCGTGATAACAACCCAAAGGACCTCGTAGCAACCCGGCACGACACTGTCCACAGGGGAACAAGGTACAACCAGCCCTTTAAACTAAAAGCAGGTGTGCCACCATACCTGTGTGTCCAACTGGCACTGGCGTCACAACATAACATCACTGGGCCCTGCTGTATCTTGGACAACCACCACCGGAGTGGCGTCACACCTTACCATCTGGCAAGTGACCGGCTGTAACTCCGCCATAGCACCGCGGGGGCTTCACCACTAACCAGAATAGCGTCCATTAAATGAGACACTTTTCCAGTTCAATACAAAACAAGGCTTTCGTAACTGCCAGTGCAGGGGAAAGGTAGAAGGGACTGGAACAACAGAGGTAAGGCCCCATTCACACGTCCGTGTCAGTTTTTACTGTCAGGAAATCCTGATCAGGAGGCCTTAAATGTCATCAGGAAAGTATCAGGATTTCCTGACAGTAATCCGTTTTTATCATCAGGAAACCATCAGGAAAAACCTTCAGGATTTCCTGATGAGAAAAAAAAAAATAGTTCTTAATATGGTCAACATAAATCACAGGTACCCACACAGCCCCTAGTGTACCTGTATGGCCACAGGCTGCAGAACTACAACTCCCATCATGACCTGTCAGCAAGGCATGATGGGAGTTGTACTTCTGCAACCTGGATGGCCACAGGCTGCAGAACTACAACTCCCATCATGGCCTGCCAATAGAGGCATGATGAGAGTTGTACTTCTGCAACCTGGATGGCCACAGGCAGCAGGAGTACAACTCCCATCAGGACCTGTCAGCAAGGCATGATGGGAGTTGTACTTCTGCAACCTGGATGGCCACATGTTGCTAAACTACAACTCCCATCATGGACTGTCAGTGGGACATGATGGGAGGAGTAGTTCTGCAACCTGAATGGCCAAATGTTGCAAAACTACAACTCCCATCATGAACTGTCTGTGGGACATGATGGCAGGAGTAGTTCTGCAACCTAAATGGCCACTTGTTGCAAAAGTACAACTCCCATCATGGACTTGTCAGCAGACATGGTGGGAGTAGTAGTTTTAGGGGGATAATCTCACCTGTCCTGGATCCTGGCGTCCCTGGTCCTCTTCTTGATGAGGTCCGGGTGGGGGGGCCGGGGTACGGGCGGCAGGTGCCGGGGACGTGGTCCGGGGAGGGGGGGGGGATTGCGGGCGGCGGGTGATGAGGTCTGGGGGGGGGAAGGTCGGCGTACGGGCGGCAGGCGCCGGGGATGTGGTCCGGGGAGGGGAGGGGGGGGGGCGGGCATTGCGGGCGGCGGGTGATGAGGTCCGTGGGGGGGGGGGGTCGGGGTACGGGTGGCAGGCGCCGGGCGATGTGGTCCGGGGGGGGGGGGGGGCGCGATTGCGGGCGGCGGGTGATGAGGAGCCGGGTGCAGGCCGGTGAGTTCGGGGGTAGAGGGGTATGGGTGGGGGGTGCGCAGTGTCCGGAATCCGGACACTTTCCTGACATGCATCAGGAAAGCGGAATTACGGACGAAAATAGGACGGGTTCTAAAAAATCCGGTTCTATTTCCTGATTTTCCTGATAGGAAATCCGGATGGTTTTTCCGGACGTGTGAAGGGGGCCTAACAGTAGACAAGCATCTTGAGGGCCCTGTCTAATGTAGCTGTGTACTCTGCTGGATAGCGTAGTTGAGAGAAGAAGGAGAAACTTGTACACGCGTATCTGACCGCCTAATGCCCTACAGTGTTAGGATACCCGTCCTATAAGGGTAGTACAGTAGTAAGGGGATCCTCAGAGGATGTCCTTTCCTCCTGAGGGGTCTAGCACTGCATGCTATCTGATGTTAATTGCATAAGAAATAAAGTATTTTCCTTGGTCCCTGACAAGGGTCCTGGCCTAAACCAGGCCCTGGCTTCACTGTAGCAGGAACTGTCTCTGTGTTGCTCTCTCTTACAGAACTGACTAGAGAATGACCCCCTCCCACCAGAAAATAACCTCCTTTTATAGGGTTAAACTAAGTCTTCCAGTGATTGGTAGGGCTGTGTGTATAAATGAGAAAAAGAAGGAGATAGGACAGAAAAAGGAGGCAAACAGGCCGGCACCTGTGATAGGACATAAGAACAACATGTGACACACAACAGTTAACCAAGTACATTCATTCAGCTGAATAGATAATAACAAGTATGGAAGGAATTGTTAGTCTCACCATGGGCAGCAACATATCAAAAGTTAATTTTTAGCAGAATACCCCTTTAACCATTGCAGAAAGTTATGCAGATTTGTAAATTACTTCTATTTGAAAATCTACAGTCTTCCAGTACTTATTAGATGCTGTATGTCCTGCAGGAAGTGGTGTATTCTCTCCAGTCTGACACAGTGCTCTCTGCTGCCACCTCTGTCCATGTCAGGAACTGTCCAGAGCAGCAGCAAATCCCCATAGAAAACCTCTCCTGCTCTGGACAGTTCCTGACATGGACAGAGGTGGCAGCAGAGAGCGCTGTGTCCATAAGGCCTGTGTTCTACTAAATAAAAGATTTGGTTATACAATTTATTATTATTATTATTTTTTTTATACCTGTGTGTGCAGATATTAGCAAAGGGGTAATGTGTGAATACAGAAAACCTTTTACTAGTAATAAAAGAGCTGATCGATGCAAAGTTGCAGGAAGGTGGTTGTGAGTATAAATTATTGAGATGCAAAATGATTAGGATTAGGCTTGACTATGATATACAAACAGCGCCCCCCTTGTCCATGGTCCGGTATAACAGCTCCGCTCCATTCATGTGCATACCTGTAACTAAATGCTGCTGTTTTTAAAAATGGTAGCTGCCCCTTTAAGTAGCAGAACTTTTCCTCCATCTTGGAGTCGGTGTTTGTGTATTATTATATATGATGGAGTGGTTTCCAGGAGCGCGCTCTGAAGTGCTGCTGATCTACTGCAGCAATAAATACTTTCATATATTTGGTGTTTCTACATCTCTCCATGTAATGAAAAACATTTGCTATTATAGTTCCATTTCCATCAACACAGCTACTTCACATGTTCCGGAACACATCCATTCAGGGACCATGAGACCCTCTCAAATGGTTTTTCTATTAAAAGTTTTGTTACACTGTAACTTGCTACATGACGTCGTCTTCAGATGACAGTCCTCGCTCCTCAGTACTTCCCAAATGCTGAACTTTTCGTATGAATTTTACAGGTTTTTATAACCTCTTAAAGGGGAACTCCAGGGGGAAAAAATCACATTAACGGGTGTCAGAAAGTTGTATAGATTTGTAATTTATTTGCATTTAAAAATTTCTTCTAGTACTTATCAGTTGCTGAGTAGATTGTAGAAAATTGTTAAATCTGCACTCCCTATGGGTTTATGAGTCCAGGGGGCTGTCCTAATCATTGGCACCACCCACCAGACTCCAAAACCCAGAATGAGCAGAGATTTCAACTGATAAGTTATAATTTATGCTGAATCTTTTCATACAAAACTATATATTTGCGTCGACGTTCAAATCCCTTGTGAGTTCATGTCACCGCTTATCTGACCCCTCTTCTGTCTCCATGTCGATTGAAGGCCGGAAGTCACGCTCTCCAACGCGTTCTCAATGGGACATATCAGTCGACATGGAGACAGAAGAGGGGTCAGAAGAGCGGGATTTGAATGGTGCGATAGGACCGGAATGAAGCCACGCCGCGGGACACCGATCATCGCTGGTGAGTATACACGCCAGCCCGCAGCGGGGGACAAATAAAAAAAATCTGGAGTACTTCTTTAAGGGAACGTCAGTATTGATGGGTTTAAATGGCAGCTGGGGGCCTTGTGACGCTTCCTAAGCTTCCTGAGCCATGGCTTCAGCATGGCCAGGTACATTGCCTGTCAGTGTTACGCTAATGCAGTGAATTATACTCATAATTTGCCCCCCCCCCCAAAAAAAATATGATTTTTTTTTTTTACCATATGGTGAATGGCGCAAAAACTACAAACAAAATCACATTTTATCCTTTTCCCCCCTCAAAAAAAAAAAGCAGTAAAAAAATTTAATCATTAAGATGTATGAACCTGAAATTGTCACCAGAAAGCGACCGAAGAAAAAAAAAATCTCCATTAAGGAGATCCCTAAAATCTATTAATATTTGTTTATAAACCTGATTTATAAATATTTTTGATTTCAGTAGAAATTTTTGTAGGAAGAAACTTTTTTCCGAGTTGGCGGCGGATGAGCGGCGAGTGGACAGATATGGAGATGGCGCACTGTCTAGTTAAATATGCTCTCTGAATTTTTGACCTTCGGACATTAAATATACATTACTGAGAAATTCAAACAGATGGCGAATGAAAGGCCGACCTGCAAACATCTGGGACCGAGAGGCGGAACTCGGGTGTTACCTGTTGCCAAAACGCAGCATTACTTATTCATTCTGAATACTGGAAGGGATCAGAAGTGAAGACGGAACAACTAACTCTCCTGGAGGTGACAAAATGGAAGAGTAAAAGGATCGACCAGTGACGGACAGGAAATCACTGCAAAAAAAAAAAGTTCTTGTTTGCACTAAAAATAACTTCTTTTTTTTTTTTTTTTTAATTTCCATTTTGCTATCTATATAGTTAAACAATCTTGCAGTTTTCACTCTGGCCACTAACCCCAATAGTAAGCTGACAGTCCCTGTCTTGTAGAGATCGCTTTTCAGCAGTGTCCTCCTTATCATCACTTAAGGTGATAACAGTAAATAGATAAGACACCATTACAATAGTTGAAGCTCAGAGCTCAGCCTCCCCCTCCTTGTAGAATGACCTCTGCATGGGTCACAGAGCATGGCTAGAAACCTCTCCTGTAGTAATAAATAGGGTCCACTCAAAACCATTGTAAAATTACGTTTTCGGCTTTAACATTTGATAAAAACTTTTGCAGTTCTGCTTTAAAAGGGTTAGTGCGGCGCTTAACTTTTATTCACTAAATAACACACATTATACATGTGTGTTATTTAAGTGAATGGCCCCCTTCCCTGTGTTCCCCCCACCCTGGAAGTGTTGGTGCATTATACTTACGTGTTCGCTGTCGACCCCGGCTGCCATCTTGTGTCGACGACATCATCTTCGGGAGGCCGGCCTAACCGCTCCAGCCGGCCCCCCCTCTGCCGCGTCATCAGCTGCTCAGCCGCGATTGATGTGGGGGGAACACGGGGAAGGGGGCCATTCACTTAAATAACACACATTACAAAGTTGTATAAGCTCACATATCTATGAGGATCTGCTATACCTCCATGTCTCTCAGAGGCGGCATTGTGGGTAGCTTGTATTCCTGTGGGGACCTGGTGTCTTGATATTTACCTTTGCCTAGTGAGGCCTGTGAGGTGTAAACCTAGGCTACCTTGGTGCGGGGACAAGGCCTAGTCTTAGCTGTGGGATAGGATAGCTTGCAGCTTGGTGTGTGCTTGTTATGCAGCCTTGGGAGGGATCAGAGATGAGCAAAATTACAGTAAGTTCTGATTTGTTCAAACTCAACACTCAAGGGGGAGATTTATCAGACATGGTGTAAAGTGACACTGGCTCAGTCGCCCCCGGCAACCAATCAGATTCCACCTTTCATTTTCCAAAGAGTCTGTGAGGAATGAAAAGTGGAATCTGATTGGTTGCTAGGGGCAACTGAGCCAGTTTCACTTTACACCATGTGTGATAAATCTCCCCCATAGTGTACTTCACCAACCATGTGCTCCCTCTCCCCTCTCACAGCAGAGGCTGAAGCATCATCTCCCTCCTTCCTCCTTGTATTTTGATAACCTGCACAATGTTGTTGTATGCATGAAGTATGAAGTCCCGACACTTTCCCCAATGGATATTGGAGGGGGGGGGGGGGGGGGTTCTGTATCTGAAAACAGAGACAAGGACGACAAACTTCTGGAAGGTGAGGAGGAGATATTGTAACCTTTTATGTATTCACATGTACTAGTGATTCTTGCATAAAAAAAAATAAAAAAATTCTGCTTAGTGGTGATATAAGGAAAGGAAGAGTTTTTAGTATCTTTGGAGTTGGGCCAAATGCATGATGCAAGTTTTTGTAGTTTGTGCCAAATTGACTGGTTCTCTCTTTATTATGCTCAGTAAGGGATCTGTCACCCCGATCCCAAAGGATCAGTCATAGCCATTATGGATCCCATAAAAATGGACGCCCTGACATGGAGATGTACAATTCCACCGCCATCCAGCTTCTCCCATACACTCACATTACGCTGCATCCAGGAGACGGCGCCGTTCACTTTATTCAGCTATAATTGCTTTTTTTTTTGTGATTAAAATGACTTAATTTTCCCATGATTACTTTTTATAGCTTATAAATATGGATTGCGCTGCGCGCTCCTCTGCCCGGGGCACAAAACATCTGGGATTCGTCTATGATACATAAACTCCAGCTCCGGCTTTGATCTGGGAACTCTTTAAACAATATACAAATTACTTTGCTGTGACATTATAGGTCATTTCCATTGCACATTTCACATTTACCGCCCCATAAATTACCTCCAAAGCATTTATCACGAGCGGCGCAAGCAACAGGAGCCGCAGACAAAGGGAAGGGGGGAGGGGGGGATGCAGCCTACTGTTCACATTGTAATATACAATTGGCAAAAAAACAACAGCAACAGAAGTTTTATTGGCCGTCCTACATGGATGCGAATAATTCACGGCTCTCTCTCCGACGTCGGCCGAGTGTTTATGTTATGGATGATCTACACGTCTGCATTATGGCCGGCGGCTGTGAATT
The DNA here is from genome assembly GCF_027789765.1 of Dendropsophus ebraccatus. NCBI lineage: Eukaryota > Metazoa > Chordata > Amphibia > Anura > Hylidae > Dendropsophus > Dendropsophus ebraccatus. Next base: position 214,295,799 of record NC_091455.1, read on the forward strand.
ACAAATACAAAGTAATTTAAAAGTTGCGAACCATAAAAGTGCAGGGAGGTATGGGGAAAGTTTTTGCATGTTCTGATGAAAGCGAGAAGACCGCTCTATGTGATGTATGACGGACAGGGGGTCTAGGATCTGAACAAAAATGGGTCCAACCCCTCCATCCCCACTGAGAGATTGCTTTTCCACACATTAAAAGGGGAATTTTTTGTAATCAACTGGAGTCAGAAAGTTATACAGATTGGTAATTTACTTCTATATAAAAATCTCCAGTCTTCCTGTACTTATCAGCTGCTGTATGCCCTTCAGGAAGTGATGTATTCTCTCCAGTCTGACACAGTGCTCTCTGCTGCCACCTCTGTCCATGTCAGGAACTGTCCAGAGCAGCAGCAAATCCCCATAGAAAACCTCTCCTGCTCTGGACAGTTCCTGACATGGACAGAGGTGGCAGCAGAGAGCACTGTGTCAGACTAGAGAGAATATATGTATATGCCCTCCCTGCACTACTGATCGTGGGGGTCTCAGTAGTTAGCCCAAACTTTTGACATGGGGGAAGAAGAGGAAGAGAAGATGGTCTCTCTCTCCTTTTTAGAGAGGTGAAACTGCTGTGTGTCTGTAGCGCTCACACAATTTCATAGAATGATACCATGTAATGCCATGTTTCTCCTGTAGGGGGCACCACACTGTACACCCAGCAGCGCGCCTTAAGCGGTATGCTGGAGGAGTGAGAAGCTGAGGAATAATACAAGAAACTTTATTTAGAGATACATTTTATTGACAAATCTTTAATATAAAAAGAAAGGCACCTGAATATTCCAAAACGCCTGTGACCACGAATGTCGTAATATGTGTCTAATAATCAGAGAGGATACGGAGCTCCAGATCCCCTGCTTCCCTTTCCACAGCCATAGAGTTATGAGATATATATATATACCTGCCTTTTGCTGCTACTAAATAGATACATTATTGAATTCTTTAGGCTCTGTATACATCTGTCTGCAGTGAGCTCCCCCTAGTGGTGTGATTGGAATCAGTCAGTCTGAATATAACACTATAGAGGGACACTGTACGTTTTTAGCTTTGCTTCAGACTTATTGCTTGGAGATCTCTCCCAGCCTTGACGTATTTTGGTAATCCTGGTATCGATGCATGGGATTATTAGAACAAGCTTTAGGATGAGAACAACGCACGGGATGACGAGCGAAAGCGTGTAGGCAGGAGGCATGTACCAATTGAATCTAGATGGTAGAAGGAATCTGTTCCAGCCGAAGAACATTGCGTGTCCTGTGCACAGAACCAGGGTCAGATAGCCCAGTTTTGACTGAAAAATATAAAAACATCATTTCATTAGGTTTCCTGTAATAAATGTGTTATGGGATCTTGGCTAAAGTGGGTGTATCAACAATACAAGGGCTGGTATAGGAAACTATATAAAAAGAACGTACCTGGACAAAGCGGAATTCCCTCCAGTTGACGGCGTTGCTGACAGAGGGCAGAGATGTTATCCCCAGGACAACGTAGAAGAAGAATCCCAAGATTCCTAGTGCTAAATAGGTGTCACTTCTCCAGGTCAGGGGCTTCTCCAAAACCCTGGTTGTATTCTGCATTACCTGATAAATACAAGAGATGGATTATTATACAGAGGATGACGAGGAGTTTCTCTTTGATACAAATTCGATACATTATCATGTTAGAAAAACCATCAACAGGCTGCAATCCCTATTACAGCCACTAGGTGACCACATATAGAGAGAAAGAGCATAAGCAACACCCGAAAGAGTAACCCAGAATTGAGGTGGCTGCTATGTGCCGTCCTGTCCTGGGAAAAAGGTGAGGATGGACACTATGTGGATATGGATACGGAGGGCACTATGTGGACAATATGGACATGGATAGGGATGGACACGATGTGGACTATGAGGACATGGACACGGAGGACACTATGTTGAGGGCACTATGATGTGCACTTGGCTCAGCACAAGTAGGTTGAGTGTCATCCATGAGCCACTTGCAATCACTGACTATGCACACAAGAGAAGTATTGTTCATATGCATGGTCCGTGGAAATACAGGGTCAAGTGCCTGGGCCCATAGAGCACACTGGGTCTATATTGCCCACAGTTGCGGATCTGCATATGTACATAGTATATGGTGTATTTTGTATGGTCGTAACTTCACCGACTTATGTTTCGAAAGGGAAGGCCATTTTTGGTGGGAACCCTTTTGGCAGAAGACTAAGACCAACCTATAATAATACTAATATAACAATCCAGTATGTGTATAATAAAGGTAACCTGGAGAATCCATTACCTGATTGATAACACTCATCTCCATCCTGTGCCGGACGCTGTATCGGATTGGAATAACAAGAGTATAAATTGCATGGAGGAAAGCATAGGACAAAGCCACCAGCCCCAGCTGCTTCCTGCACAGCATCCAGCGGTCCAACCAGTCCGGGAACCGTCTGTACTTTGTGCCTCTATAGAGCTGAATGATGGCGGCAAATACCCCGGGAAGGTAACACAAAGCCAACAACATCAGGGAGACGATGGGGAAGACCTTGTTGGGAATGGTGATCATCAGATAATACGAGACGTCCACCTGTTTTTGGGCGTTGTAGATGACCATACTGATGAGACAATACAGGAAGACCAGCACAGTCAGTCCTGCACAGGTGTAAATGGGGAGTCTCCACATCGGGAAGAGCTGCAGCGGATAGTCCTCTATCTCCTTGGCCATTACTAGAGATCCTTTGTCTTGTGGCGTCAACCCGATGGCACGAATGACGTCCATTATCTGTTGTTTGGCCTTACTGTCATCCGAACATACAAAGACCTGGAGTGGAAATGATAGAAGTTATAAATGTGCCGCAAGGTTTCCATTTATTCATCATTTTCCTATCATTAAAGGAGAAGTCTGGCAAAAAAATTTTATTACAGTGTTGTATTGCCCCTCAAAAATTATACAAATCCTCAGTATACAATTATTATGAGAAATGCTTATAAAGTGCTTTCTTCCCTGCACTTACTACTGCATCAAGGCTTCACTTCCTGGATAACATGGGGATGTCACTTCCTGGATAACATGGTGATGTCACTTTCTGTATAACATGGTGATGTCACTTCTTGGATAACATGGTGAAGTCACTTCCTGAATAACATGGTGATGTCACTTCCTGGATAACATGGCGATGTCACTTCCTGGATAACATGGTGATATCACTTCCTGGATAACATGGTGATGTCACTTTCTGTATAACATGGTGATGTAACTTCTTGGATAACATGGTGATGTCACTTCCTGAATAACATGGTGATGTCACTTCCTGGATAACATGGTGATGTCACTTCCTGGATAACATGGTGATATCACTTCCTGGATAACATGGTGATGTCACTTTCTGTATAACATGGTGATGTAACTTCTTGGATAACATGGTGATGTCACTTCCTGAATAACATGGTGATGTCACTTCCTGGATAACATGGTGATGTCACTTCCTGGATAACATGGTGATGTCACGCCCCGACTTCCAGAGCTGTGTGGGCTCTCCAGCAGCCACAGCCCGCACAGCTCTGGGAGTCAGGGCGTGACATCACCATGTTATCCAGGAAGTGACATCACCATGTTATCCAGGAAGTGACATCACCATCTTATCCAGGAAGTAAAGCCTTGATGCAGTAGTAAGTGCAGGGAAGAAAGTACTTTAAAAGCATTTCCCATAATAAGTGTATATTGGGGATTTGTATAACTTTTGGGGGGCAATACAATAATTTAATGAAAATTTCTGCCAGACTTCTCCAGGCTCAGACTTTTTTTTTCACAAGAGCCGGGGAAGAGGTGACTGATCATAACAACCTGCACCTACCTCCCCGGCTCCCCTGTCCTCTACTCTGGTTCCCGGATCCCGTCCGCTTCCTGATCCTGATGAGTTGCGACCTGGGTTGTGGCGTGTGACCACCCAGGAAGTGGCGGAGGGAACAGAGTGGAGGACAGTGCTGGAGCCGGAGAGGTTGCTGCAGGTTGTTATGATTAGCCACCTCCTTCCCGTTTTTTTTGAAAAAACAGTCCAAGGCCGGAGTTCTCCTTTAACATGTCTTCTGATCCTGTGATTTCCATTCCGACTTTTCCTTTTGTTGCACGTGTTGAGCAGACTTGTGGAATCCGTCCAGGCTCGGCAACTTCTCTGAACTTGGGCGCTCTGCATTTGATTCCTGGAGATGTTGGATGCAGCCCTAGCGAGTCCTGGATAGTGATGAGCGAATACTGTTCGATCGAATAGATATTTGTTTGAATAGTGAGATATTCGATATTCGTACGAATATCCCGCGAATATTCGAAAAATATTCGATAAGCGTTCAAATCCCTCCAGCTTCCGGTTTCACCCTCCAAATGGTCAAATAGATGTTTTTCACTAATCGAATACTTGTTCCCATAGAATTTAATGGGATCGAATATTCGATCGAATATTCAAATATTCGCGGGATATTCGTACGAATATCGAATATTCGAATATCTCACTATTCGCTCATCACTAGTCCTGGAACACATAGATCCAGTCATAGGACATAGGCTGCATCCACCAGGACGCCCTAGGGCGGCATCCAACTTCTACAGACGCCCAGAATCAAATGCAGAGCGTTCAGGTCTAGAAAAGTTGCAGAACGGTTTCCTCAAGTTGGCTTAACATTAGTTGTTGCAATTTCAGTTTTGATGAGTACAATTCAGTTACTCAGACCTCTCCTTACTGTAGCTGTTTCTTTTCTATCTGGGAAGAAGAGCAATCACTTGGCTGGATTCACACCTGCAGATTTTGGCGCAGATTTTGGATGCAATTTTAGTCCAACTGCGTCCAATAGGAAAAGAATGTGCAAGGGAAATACAGCTTGTCTCTTCTGTATACACTTGTACAAAAACTGCCGCAATTCTGGACAAATATTGGACATGTATCCTCTATTCCCAGTATTCCTGGTAAGACCTTAGGCCTCATTTCTCATAGGATTTAGTTTTTTGTTTTTTTTTAAAAAAATGTTTTTAGTGCATTTTTTACGTTGGCTTTTGAACTGAATATAAATATTGTGGTAAATACTTGAAATCAAAGTATTTTAGGAGTGATACCTTTATTGGCCAACAAAAAATTGTTAGAGCTGTGAGATTCCGGGATTCACAAGATCCCTTCGTCAGACAAGTTCACAAATGACTTACAGAAACAGCACAACATTTTAGGGATGGGGGAGGGGGGGGGGTATATACATCACATAGATAAGCCAGGGCAATAAAAAGGACTTGTGGTAAATTAAAGCTTATTTGGAAGTCCAAGATTGTTGGCCAGTTCAGTCTTATCTGTGGAGTGTGTCCATGTAGTGGGTCATAAATCCAGGTTTAGTCCATGTGTTAATGACTGGAAGGCTTTTATCACTGTGAATTCCCACACTTTCCTCTCTCTGTCACTCTGGAAGTGATCTTTGAGGACCATAACCCTTAAATCGGTTATTCTATGGTCCAGTCCTGAGAAATGTTGGCCTACAGGGGTGATGAGACTTCTTTTTATTGTATGTCTATGTAAGTTCATTCTAGTTTGTAGTTTCTGTTTTGTTTCCCCAATGTAAATCCCTGTGGGGCATCGTGTACACTTTATCATGTAGACCACATTGGAGGATGGACATGAGAAAGCATTGGTGATTGTGTAGTCCCGCTGTGTGTTGGGGATGCGGATTGTGTTTGTTTGTAATATGTGGGGACATGTGCTGCATTTTCTGTTGTTGCAGGGGAAGGTGCCAGTCTCTGGTGTTGATGTCAGAGCGCTTTTTACAAGGAGGTTTCTTAAATTCGGGGGTTGTTTGAATGAAAGAAGAGGTAATTCTGGGAAAATCTCTTTCAGTCTGTTGTCCCTCTGGAATATTGGTTGTAGTTCAGCATCTTTTACATCTTTTTTAGGATCTTCATATTAGGGTTATAGGTGACCACCAATGGCACCCGGCTGTTCTCCTCCTTCTGCTTATATCCCAGGAGGCTTTGTCTTGGAATTCTTTTGGCTCTGTGGATCTGTTCATCAATGGTTATTGGGTGGTAGCCTTGTTTTAGGAATGTCTCTCTTAAAGATGATAGGTGTTGTTCTCCATCTTTATCATCAGAACAAATCCTAATGTATCTGAGGGCTTGGCTATAGATGATGGACTTTTTTGTGTGGTTTGGATGAAAGCTGTTCCATTGTAGGTATGCTGGGTGGCCTTGTAGGTTTTTTGTAGATTGATGTTTGTATGGTGTTGTTCTCTATAGATATGGTCGTGTCCAGGAAATGGATTTTGGATTTGGAGTAGCTGAGTGTAAGTCTGATGGTGGGATGGAAATTATTGTGGAAGGTGAGCAGTTCCTCTTCCGATGCTGTCCAAATGATGAGTAAATCATCTATGTACCGGAAATATGCTAGAGGTTTGATCATACAAGTATTTAGGAACTCCTCCTCCAATTTGGCCATGAAGAGATTGGCATATTGAGGAGACATTTTGCTTCCCATAGCACTTCCCGTACATTGTAGATACATGTCTTCCCCAAAACAAAAATAGTTCTGGTTAAGCACAAACCTGATGAGTTGTGTTGTTGGTTCCATGGCTCTGTTGTGTTTCTGAAGGAAGTGTTGGCAGGCAGCAATGCCGTCCTCATGGGGGATGTTTGAATACAGAGATTCCACCTCCATGGTGGCCAATATTGTATCCTGTGGTAATGGGCCCAGGGCTGACAGTTTGTAGAGAATGTCGATGGTGTCCTGGACATAACTGAATATAAAGTAATTCATGGAGACAAACAACCCGCGAGATGCCACACCCAGAATAGCTGCGCTTTCTTGCTTCAAAAACTGCATGCTATGAATGCGGCCTTACAGCTCAGTGACCTCCGCACCCGCTCAGCACAGGACTGTGACTCTATAACCCGCAAGGATGTTTTTGCTTATTTAGTTTTTTTTTTTTAGCATTCAGGAAATGTTACTTTTGTAAATTCATTGTTAAGTTAATGTTTTTGTTGAGTCATGCGGAAACTATTACAAGCAACACGTCTGACACACGAGGAGGAAGGATTCTGGCGGAGATGACGAATTTACACTTACCTTGCTGTTATGGTGTTAATTTTGCGCTAACTTTTGACTTTTTCGTGTTAAAATTTTAATGGGTTTCGCCTTTGGTAAGAGCTTTATAGAATCGCGTGAAGTCAACTTTAAAAAAATTAAAATATTTTGGAACCTCTTGTAATAGAGGACTGCATTGACCCTTCTTAAAGGGGTACTCCAGAGAAAAGAAATTGTTTTCTAATCAACTGGATACAAATTTGTAAATTGCTTCTATTTAATAATTTCAAGTCGTCTAGTACTTATCAGCTGCTGTATGTCCTGCAGGAAGTGGAAGTAGAAGTGTCCAGAGCAGGTTTTCTATGGGGATTTGCTGCTTCTCTGGACAGTTCCTGACATGGACAGAGGTGGCAGCAGAGAGCACTGTGTCAGACTGGAGAGAATACACCACTTCCTGCAGGACATACAGCAGCTGATAAGTACTGGAAGACTGGAGATTTTTTAATAGAAGTAAATTAGAGATCTCTGGCAGTTTTGGGCACCAGTCGATTTGAAAGAATATTTTTGGTGAACAACCCCTTTAAATGAGGCTCCAGGCACTATTGGTATAAGGCCTACCTGTCTGCTGGCATCCAGACTCCCAGACTGCAGGGCCCAGGCGGAGACGGTATTAAACGCTTTGACCACTGTGGCTTTGGGCACCATCTGGGCCAGGTACTCAGCATTGGAATCAGGGTATTGGTTCATGCTGAGATTATTGCTGACGTCCACCAGTATTTTACCCTCCAGAACATCCTCCAGGTCCCTTAGGAAGCCATAATGTTCCCTCTGTACGGCCACAATGATAACGGAGCATTTGTGTGCCGCCTCTATGTGTCCCAGCACCTCAGCCCCTCTGGGCAGCAAGCTGGCATCGCCCGGATTACGACTTCCAAATATCACCGGATATCCACATTGCATCAGCTTAGATCCAAGTGATCGGCCAAAATCCCCGGTCCCGAAAATCCCTATGCTGCCATGCTTCTCCATCATCCCCGGGCACAGCGGTATCATCACCTTGGTTCCCATTGTCTGAAAGAGAGACATTGATGAATAAAGTGGTATAAATGGGATAGTATATATTTACCAAGCCATATATTATACAAGCCACACCCCCTTCGACTAGGCCACACCCTGTTACCTCTAAACCACACCCCTTGCTTAGTGTGGAAGAACGACACATTGAATACAGGAATATAGTAGGACAGGTTGCCCAAAAGGGAGGCCCCAGGGAAACTCTGATGATGTCGCTGTCCATATATGGTAACAGTTATATCATCAGAGGATCACCAAGTTGGTGGCTCCATAGTGAGCCTTACTGTCCCCCTCCTGAGCTCCTTCCGCAGTGCTGCCCTATGGACCTGAGGAAGAAGGGAGCCCCTCTTCAAAACTCGTTGGTCCATTATTGACAAATAAAGAAACATTGTACTCTTTGACTATACGTGGTGTCCATACTCCATTTGGGCCGTGCTTTGTGGCGCCACATTGGGAATAGTGTCATCCATGTTAGGAACTGTCCAGAGCAGCAGCAAATCCCCATAGAAAACCTCTCCTGCTCTGGACAGTTCCTGACATGGACAGAGGTGGCAGCAGAGAGCACTGTGTCAGACTGGAGAGAATACAGCACTTCCTGTAGGACATCCAGCAGATGATAAGTACAGTAAGACTGGAGATTTTTTATATAGAAGTAATTTACAAATCTATATAACTTTCTGCCACTAGTTGATTTAAAAACATTTTTTGTGGAGTGCCCCTTTAACACTACTCCCTAAAGCCCAATGGAAGTAAAGTATTGTTCCCAGCAAAGTACAATGAATTGTTACATGAAGTATATAGAACATTATACAACTTCAGCATTCAATAAAACACCGGAGAACCATCCTTTAATAGATCATTTAAAGGGGCTATTAAGGTAATGGAGAATCCACCGTGTTGTTTAACATCATAAAAATGATTTCTCCTTGGGAATCTCTTTGCGGCTGCGTTAGGAGTGAGAACACAACCTTAATAGCTGCAGGTATACTGTGTGTATACTGTGACAGTCGTTTCACGATCATGCCCATCCACAGGCTCAATGGTACGTCATTACGTTCATACATTCTCTTTTTATACCCTAATGCATGGACATTGTAATACTAAACTGCCATCATGTTGCAACCTCTTAAAGTCACATTATATCCAAAAATATATACAATGTTAAAAACTCCCAAATATTAATACAACATGAAAAAAAGACACCAACTATTTACTACAGGTATACACGACCCGCGAACTATACAGCATAGGTATACAGGACCTTCACTAACTATACACTGCAGGTATACAGGACTTCCCAAACTATACAGTACAGGTATACAGCCCCCCCAACTATACACTACTGGTATACAGGACCGCCCTCAACTATACACTACAGGTACAGCCCCCCCCAACTACACACTACAGGTATACAGGACTCCCCCAACTATACACTATAGGTATACAGCCCCCCACCCCCCAACTATGCACTACATATATGCGGGACCCCTAAAAACTATACACTGTAGGTATACAGAGCCCCTCCAACTATGCACTACAGGTATACACTAATTCCACTGATGAAACAATACCTTTAGATTGGCCTCCTGGGCACCTTAGAACAAATCTAATTAACACACTGACACTTTATACCCGGGCAGCGCCAGGTACATTTTCTAGTTGTATATATTTTTTGATATAATGTCACTTTAAGAGATCGCAACATAATGGTAGTTTAGTATTACAACGTTCATGCCTTCTTATACCTTTTTAAAATATAGTTCTTCTTTTAATTTTTTAAATTTGGCGCTAATTCATTTTTACAAAATATTGGGCCAAGACAACATAACAATAGACATTACGCCTGTTTTAGTTTCTCACTATTTATTTATTTTTTACTCATTTTTAAACGTAAAACATCAAAAAAAGTCGATTATTATAGACTTTTTTATACGATGTAACATTTTTCATACTTTTTCACAAGTTTTAAGAAAGTAAATGTTTACTTTTCAATCAGAATTTTAATATGCTGTAACAAAACTGGATACAATTGTAGCAGATTTCCATCAATCCCCTGAAGTGTCCATTTAGTGACATGAATCAGAGATTTCACCTAAAATACTCAAAATGAATCAAAAATATATACACAGGACATTCCGCAACTCTACAAACAGATACAAGTATATACAAGTATAAATATTGATTGTTTGTGGAACTTATTAAACATTATTACTCTAAACAAATAGGATACATATATTATAAACCCTTATACCCCAATCCTGCCCCTTACCCCATAAATACCCTGCTCCCCACATGACCCCCCTCTCCCCCACACCCCATCTATTATACTCTGTTGCTTTGGCAATGCTAAATGTTTATTTTGGACCTGTCAATAAAGCTTTTTGAATTGAATTGAATGTAAATATCCAGAACTTATGGAGTGTGACACAGAGAGAACATCACAAATACTATAAGAAGGTGTAGCAGAGCTGAATTAGTTAACTCAAACTAAGAATAATGCATCAGGATTACCGGCAGTCCTATGTAAAAGGTCTGACGCTCCGCTATGTGCTAATCCATAAGCCCCATGCAATGTTAGTTATGAGCGTAATACTCACCGCATGTCCCAACTGGGAATCCACAGAATGTTATGTTCCCTTTCCTCTGTATCTGGACACCCCACCCTCTGAGCACTAGTGTCTGGCAGCTGCTGAGCACACGTAAAGCCAGCCCCACAGAGAGAGAGAGAGAGAGAGAGAGAGAGAAAAAGTTATTTTCCTATTGAATAATTCTTAGGGAAAAATGAGATTTCCCAGCACTACTAAATCCCCAAGCCAAAGTCTTGATCCAAATAAGAAGAAGCAATACAGGAATAGAAAACCGCAGAGGAGGAGGAGGAGGGGGTGAACTTGTCGCCAGAACCCCCTTCTGTATTTGATATTCTGTCCCTTCTTGTCCCTTCAGCTATTTTGGATATTTTATGCACCAAGCATCATAAATTAAATCTTTTTAATACAGGACGACAATATCCTGTTGGCTTTAGCGGCAGCTTACTGGCATTTCTTTAGTTTATTTAGCACATGGTACTGACCTCTACATTCATTCTATAGAATAAGATATACACAGGTGTTATGCAGATGGCACTAATGTTACACTTGTATCCATAGGAATAGACACTCATTGATGCTATTGTCCTGTTTTCATTACTTCTGTAATATGGCGATTTCCCCAGAGTCCCGAATAGATAATAGATATTGCAGATTGCATTAATAATGGGCCGTGTAAGCTACAACTTGCAATTAAAGTGACATTCCCATCCATGGTATATGCCATAAGTGCTTGATACCTCTAAGACCTTCATATATTGGTAGAATAAGATGGGGGTCCTTGGATCAGTTTGGCACTTTCCAAAATTGCCATAGATGCATAAATACATGGCCACCTTTCCTTTAAAGGGGTAATCCAGTAAAAATGGTTTCTTTTAAATCAACTGATGAAAAATCTCCAGTCTTCCAGTACTTATCAGCTGCTGTATGTCCTGCAGGAAGTGGTGTATTCTCTCCAGCCTGACACAGTGCTCTCTGCTGCCACCTCTGTCCATGTCAGGAACTGTCCAGATCAGCAGAAAATCCCCATAGAAAACCTCTCCTGCTCTCCAGACTGGAGAGAATACACATCTACAAATTACAAATCTATATACATTTCTGATACCAGTTGATTGGAAAGAAAACATTTTTGGGTGACCAACTCTTTTAAGGGCCTCAGTAACACTTTGTAACCACAAGGTGGGGATGTTGCACACTTTTACATTGAATCCCTTTTTTTATTATGATAAAATTTAATTTTCTTCCACAGACGATCAATATAAAATTACATTAGACAGCAGCACAATATACAACCCCCCAGCCCCCCTACCCCACCGTCTAACAACAAGACATAGAGACAAAAATACAGGCTGCCCGGGCATGATGGGAATTGCACTTTTGCAACAGCTGGAGATAATCTGTGCGAACAATGGCTCCAGTACCTGTGCCGTCACCCGGGTACTCACTACAGCGTATAGCACAGTCATTGTACTCACTACAGCATATAGCACAGTCATTGTACTCACTACAGCGTATAGCACAGTCATTGTAGTCACTACAGCGTATAGCACAGTCATTGTAGTCACTACAGCGTATAGCACAGTCATTGTACTCACTACAGCGTATAGCACAGTCATTGTAGTCACTACAGCGTATAGCACAGTCATTGTACTCACTACAGCGTATAGCACAGTCATTGCACTCACTACAGCGTATATCAGTCATTGTACTCACTACAGCATATAGCACAGTCATTGTACTCACTACAGCATATAGCACAGTCATTGTACTCACTACAGCGTATAGCACAGTCATTGTACTCACTACAGCGTATAGCACAGTCATTGTACTCACTACAGCGTATAGCACAGTCATTGTAGTCACTACAGCGTATAGCACAGTCATTGTAGTCACTACAGCGTATAGCACAGTCATTGTACTCACTACAGCGTATAGCACAGTCATTGTAGTCACTACAGCGTATAGCACAGTCATTGTACTCACTACAGCGTATAGCACAGTCATTGCACTCACTACAGCGTATATCAGTCATTGTACTCACTACAGCATATAGCACAGTCATTGTACTCACTACAGCATATAGCACAGTCATTGTACTCACTACAGCGTATAGCACAGTCATTGTACTCACTACAGCGTATAGCACAGTCATTGTAGTCACTACAGCGTATAGCACAGTCATTGTAGTCACTACAGCGTATAGCACAGTCATTGTAGTCACTACAGCGTATAGCACAGTCATTGTACTCACTACAGCGTATAGCACAGTCATTGCACTCACTACAGCGTATATCAGTCATTGTACTCACTACAGCATATAGCACAGTCATTGTACTCACTACAGCATATAGCACAGTCATTGTACTCACTACAGCGTATAGCACAGTCATTGTACTCACTACAGCGTATAGCACAGTCATTGTAGTCACTACAGCGTATAGCACAGTCATTGTAGTCACTACAGCGTATAGCACAGTCATTGTAGTCACTACAGCGTATAGCACAGTCATTGTACTCACTACAGCGTATAGCACAGTCATTGCACTCACTACAGCGTATATCAGTCATTGTACTCACTACAGCATATAGCACAGTCATTGTACTCACTACAGCGTATAGCACAGTCATTGTACTCACTACAGCGTATAGCACAGTCATTGTAGTCACTACAGCGTATAGCACAGTCATTGTAGTCACTACAGCGTATAGCACAGTCATTGTACTCACTACAGCGTATAGCACAGTCATTGTAGTCACTACAGCGTATAGCACAGTCATTGTACTCACTACAGCGTATAGCACAGTCATTGCACTCACTACAGCGTATATCAGTCATTGTACTCACTACAGCATATAGCACAGTCATTGTACTCACTACAGCATATAGCACAGTCATTGTACTCACTACAGCGTATAGCACAGTCATTGTACTCACTACAGCGTATAGCACAGTCATTGTAGTCACTACAGCGTATAGCACAGTCATTGTAGTCACTACAGCGTATAGCACAGTCATTGTAGTCACTACAGCGTATAGCACAGTCATTGTACTCACTACAGCGTATAGCACAGTCATTGCACTCACTACAGCGTATATCAGTCATTGTACTCACTACAGCATATAGCACAGTCATTGTACTCACTACAGCGTATAGCACAGTCATTGTACTCACTACAGCGTATAGCACAGTCATTGTACTCACTACAGCGTATAGCACAGTCATTGTAGTCACTACAGCGTATAGCACAGTCATTGTACTCACTACAGCGTATAGCACAGTCATTGCACTCACTACAGCGTATATCAGTCATTGTACTCACTACAGCGTATAGCACAGTCATTGCACTCACTACAGCGTATATCACAGTCATTGTACTCACTACAGTGTATAGCACAGTCATTGTACTCACTACAGCATATAGCACAGTCATTGTCCTCACTACAGCGTATATCACAGTCATTGTACTCACTACAGCGTATAGCACAGTCATTGTACTCACTACAGTGTATAGCACAGTTATTGTACTCACTACAGCATATAGCACAGTCATTGTACTCACTACAGCATATAGCACAGTCATTGTACTCACTACAGCGTATCACACAGTCATTGTACTCACTACAGCATATAGCACAGTCATTGTACTCACTACAGCATATAGCACAGTCATTGTACTCACTACAGCATATAGCACAGTCATTGTACTCACTACAGCATATAGCATAGTCATTGTACTCACTACAGTGTATAGCACAGTCATTGTACTCACTACAGCGTATAGCACAGTCATTGTACTCACTACAGTGTATAGCACAGTCATTGTACTCATTACAGCGTATATCACAGTCATTGTACTCACTACAGCGTATAGCACAGTCATTGTACTCACTACAGTGTATAGCACAGTCATTGTACTCATTACAGCGTATATCACAGTCATTGTACTCACTACAGCGTATAGCACAGTCATTGTACTCACTACAGTGTATAGCACAGTCATTGTATTCACTACAGCGTATAGCACAGTCATTGTACTCACTACAGCGTATAGCACAGTCATTGTACTCACTACAGCATATAGCACAGTCATTGTACTCACTACAGCGTATAGCACAGTCATTGTACTCACTACAGTATATAGCACAGTCATTGTACTCACTACAGCGTATAGCACAGTCGTACTCACTACAGCGTATAGCACAGTCATTGTACTCACTACAGCGTATAGCACAGTCATTGTACTCACTACAGTGTATAGCACAGTCATTGTACTCACTACAGCATATAGCACAGTCATTGTACTCACTACAGCGTATAGCACAGTCATTGTACTCACTACAGCGTATAGCACAGTCATTGTACTCACTACAGCGTATAGCACAGTCATTGTACTCACTACAGCATATAGCACAGTCATTGTACTCACTACAGCATATAGCACAGTCATTGTACTCACTACAGCGTAAAGCACAGTCATTGTACTCACTACAGCATATAGCACAGTCATTGTACTCACTACAGCGTATAGCACAGTCGTACTCACTACAGCGTATAGCACAGTCATTGTACTCACTACAGCGTATATCACAGTCATTGTACTCACTACAGCGTATAGCACAGTCATTGTACTCACTACAGTGTATATCACAGTCATTGTACTCACTACAGCGTATAGCAGTCATTGTACTCACTACAGCGTATAGCACAGTCATTGTACTCACTACAGCGTATAGCACAGTCATTGTACTCACTACAGCGTATAGCACAGTCATTGTACTCACTACAGTGTATAGCACAGTCATTGTACTCACTACAGCGTATAGCACAGTCATTGTACTCACTACAGCGTATAGCACAGTCATTGTACTCACTACAGCGTATAGCACAGTCATTGTACTCACTACAGCGTATATCACAGTCATTGTACTCACTACAGCGTATAGCACAGTCATTGTACTCACTACAGCGTATAGCACAGTCATTGTACTCACTACAGCGTATAGCACAGTCATTGTACTCACTACAGCGTATAGCACAGTCATTGTACTCACTACAGCGTATAGCACAGTCATTGTACTCACTACAGTGTATATCACAGTCATTGTACTCACTACAGCGTATAGCACAGTCATTGTACTCACTACAGCGTATAGCACAGTCATTGTACTCACTACAGCGTATCACACAGTCATTGTACTCACTACAGCGTATATCACAGTCATTGTACTCACTACAGTGTATAGCACAGTCATTGTACTCACTACAGCGTATATCACAGTCATTGTACTCACTACAGCGTATCACACAGTCATTGTACTCACTACAGCGTATAGCAGTCATTGTACTCACTACAGTGTATAGCACAGTCATTGTACTCACTACAGCATATCACACAGTCATTGTACTCACTACAGCGTATAGCACAGTCATTGTACTCATTACAGCGTATCACACAGTCATTGTACTCACTACAGCGTATAGCAGTCATTGTACTCACTACAGAGTATATCACAGTCATTGTAATCACTACAGCGTATATCACAGTCATTGTACTCATTACAGCGTATATCACAGTCATGTACTCACTACAGCGTATAGCACAGTCCATTGTACTCACTACAGTGTATAGCACAGTCATTGTACTCACTACAGTGTATAGCACAGTCATTGTACTCACTACAGTGTATAGCACAGTCATTGTACTCACTAGAGCGTATAGCACAGTCATTGTACTCACTTACAGTGTATAGCACAGTCATTGTACTCACTACAGCGTATATAGCACAGTCATTGTACTCACTACAGTGTATAGCCAGTCATTGTACTCATTACAGCGTATATCACAGTCAGTTTACTCACTACAGCGTATAGCACAGTCATTGTACTCACTACAGTGTATAGCACAGTCATTGTACTCATTACAGCGTATATCACAGTCATTGTACTCACTACAGCGTATAGCACAGTCATTGTACTCACTACAGTGTATAGCACAGTCATTGTATTCACTACAGCGTATAGCACAGTCATTGTACTCACTACAGCGTATAGCACAGTCAATGTACTCACTACAGCGTATAGCACAGTCATTGTACTCACTACAGTGTATAGCACAGTCATTGTATTCACTACAGCGTATAGCACAGTCATTGTACTCACTACAGCGTATAGCACAGTCATTGTACTCACTACAGCATATAGCACAGTCATTGTACTCACTACAGCGTATAGCACAGTCATTGTACTCACTACAGTATATAGCACAGTCATTGTACTCACTACAGCGTATAGCACAGTCGTACTCACTACAGCGTATAGCACAGTCATTGTACTCACTACAGCGTATAGCACAGTCATTGTACTCACTACAGTGTATAGCACAGTCATTGTACTCACTACAGCATATAGCACAGTCATTGTACTCACTACAGCGTATAGCACAGTCATTGTACTCACTACAGCGTATAGCACAGTCATTGTACTCACTACAGCGTATAGCACAGTCATTGTACTCACTACAGCATATAGCACAGTCATTGTACTCACTACAAGCATATAGCACAGTCATTGTACTCACTACAGCGTAAAGCACAGTCATTGTACTCACTACAGCATATAGCACAGTCATTGTACTCACTACAGCGTATACCACAGTCGTACTCACTACAGCGTATAGCACAGTCATTGTACTCACTACAGCGTATATCACAGTCATTGTACTCACTACAGCGTATAGCACAGTCATTGTACTCACTACAGTGTATATCACAGTCATTGTACTCACTACAGCGTATAGCAGTCATTGTACTCACTACAGCGTATAGCACAGTCATTGTACTCACTACAGCGTATAGCACAGTCATTGTACTCACTACAGCGTATAGCACAGTCATTGTACTCACTACAGTGTATAGCACAGTCATTGTACTCACTACAGCGTATAGCACAGTCATTGTACTCACTACAGCGTATAGCACAGTCATTGTACTCACTACAGCGTATAGCACAGTCATTGTACTCACTACAGCGTATATCACAGTCATTGTACTCACTACAGCGTATAGCACAGTCATTGTACTCACTACAGCGTATAGCACAGTCATTGTACTCACTACAGCGTATAGCACAGTCATTGTACTCACTACAGCGTATAGCACAGTCATTGTACTCACTACAGCGTATAGCACAGTCATTGTACTCACTACAGTGTATATCACAGTCATTGTACTCACTAAAGCATATAGCACAGTCATTGTACTCACTACAGCGTATAGTACAGTCATTGTACTCACTACAGCGTATCACACAGTCATTGTACTCACTACAGCGTATATCACAGTCATTGTACTCACTACAGTGTATAGCACAGTCATTGTACTCACTACAGCGTATAGCACAGTCATTGTACTCACTACAGCGTATCACACAGTCATTGTACTCACTACAGCGTATAGCAGTCATTGTACTCACTACAGTGTATAGCACAGTCATTGTACTCACTACAGCATATCACACAGTCATTGTACTCACTACAGCGTATAGCACAGTCATTGTACTCATTACAGCGTATCACACAGTCATTGTACTCACTACAGCGTATAGCAGTCATTGTACTCACTACAGTGTATATCACAGTCATTGTACTCACTACAGCGTATAGCACAGTCATTGTACTCATTACAGCGTATATCACAGTCATTGTACTCACTACAGCGTATAGCACAGTCATTGTACTCACTACAGTGTATAGCACAGTCATTGTACTCACTACAGTGTATAGCACAGTCATTGTACTCACTACAGTGTATAGCACAGTCATTGTACTCACTAGAGCGTATAGCACAGTCATTGTACTCACTACAGTGTATAGCACAGTCATTGTACTCACTACAGCGTATAGCACAGTCATTGTACTCACTACAGTGTATAGCACAGTCATTGTACTCATTACAGCGTATATCACAGTCATTGTACTCACTACAGCGTATAGCACAGTCATTGTACTCACTACAGTGTATAGCACAGTCCATTGTACTCATTACAGCGGTATATCACAGTCATTGTACTCACTACAGCGCTTATAGCACAGTCATTGTACTCACTACAGCGTATAGCACAGTCATTGTACTCACTACAGCGTATAGCACAGTCATTGTACTCACTACAGCGTATAGCACAGTCATTGTACTCACTACAGCAGTATAGCACAGTCATTGTACTCACTACAGGCGTATAGCACAGTCATTGTACTCAATACAGCATATAGCAAGTCATTGTACTCACTACAGCGTATAGCACAGTCATTGTACTCACTACAGCGTATAGCACAGTCATTGTACTCACTACAAGCGTATAGCACAGTCATTGTACTCACTACCAGCGTATATCACAGTCATTGTACTCACTACAGCGTATAGCACAGTCATTGTACTCACTACAGCGTATAGCACAGTCATTGTACTCACTACAGCGTATAGCACAGTCATTGTACTCACTACAGCGTATAGCACAGTCATTGTACTCACTACAGCGTATAGCACAGTCATTGTACTCACTACAGTGTATAGCACAGTCAGTGTACTCACTACAGCGTATAGCACAGTCATTGTACTCACTACAGCGTATAGCACAGTCATTGTACTCACTACAGCATATAGCACAGTCATTGTACTCACTACAGCGTAAAGCACAGTCATTGTACTCACTACAGCATATAGCACAGTCATTGTACTCACTACAGCGTATAGCACAGTCGTACTCACTACAGCGTATAGCACAGTCATTGTACTCACTACAGCGTATATCACAGTCATTGTACTCACTACAGCGTATAGCACAGTCATTGTACTCACTACAGTGTATATCACAGTCATTGTACTCACTACAGCGTATAGCAGTCATTGTACTCACTACAGCGTATAGCACAGTCATTGTACTCACTACAGCGTATAGCACAGTCATTGTACTCACTACAGCGTATAGCACAGTCATTGTACTCACTACAGTGTATAGCACAGTCATTGTACTCACTACAGCGTATAGCACAGTCATTGTACTCACTACAGCGTATAGCACAGTCATTGTACTCACTACAGCGTATAGCACAGTCCATTGTACTCACTACAGCGTATATCACAGTCATTGTACTCACTACAGCGTATAGCACAGTCATTGTACTCACTACAGCGTATAGCACAGTCATTGTACTCACTACAGCGTATAGCACAGTCATTGTACTCACTACAGCGTATAGCACAGTCATTGTACTCACTACAGCGTATAGCACAGTCATTGTACTCACTACAGTGTATATCACAGTCATTGTACTCACTAAAGCATATAGCACAGTCATTGTACTCACTACAGCGTATAGCACAGTCATTGTACTCACTACAGCATATCACACAGTCATTGTACTCACTACAGCGTATAGCACAGTCATTGTACTCACTACAGTGTATAGCACAGTCATTGTACTCACTACAGCGTATAGCACAGTCATTGTACTCACTACAGCGTATCACACAGTCATTGTACTCACTACAGCGTATAGCAGTCATTGTACTCACTACAGTGTATAGCACAGTCATTGTACTCACTACAGCATATCACACAGTCATTGTACTCACTACAGCGTATAGCACAGTCATTGTACTCATTACAGCGTATCACACAGTCATTGTACTCACTACAGCGTATAGCAGTCATTGTACTCACTACAGTGTATATCACAGTCATTGTACTCACTACAGCGTATAGCACAGTCATTGTACTCATTACAGCGTATATCACAGTCATTGTACTCACTACAGCGTATAGCACAGTCATTGTACTCACTACAGTGTATAGCACAGTCATTGTACTCACTACAGTGTATAGCACAGTCATTGTACTCACTACAGTGTATAGCACAGTCATTGTACTCACTAGAGCGTATAGCACAGTCATTGTACTCACTACAGTGTATAGCACAGTCATTGTATTCACTACAGCGTATAGCAGTCATTGTACTCACTACAGCGTATAGCACAGTCATTGTACTCACTACAGCGTATAGCACAGTCATTGTACTCACTACAGCGTATAGCACAGTCATTGTACTCACTACAG
Source organism: Dendropsophus ebraccatus (assembly GCF_027789765.1). Classification (NCBI taxonomy): domain Eukaryota; kingdom Metazoa; phylum Chordata; class Amphibia; order Anura; family Hylidae; genus Dendropsophus; species Dendropsophus ebraccatus. The sequence goes on from NC_091455.1 coordinate 214,316,627, forward strand.
TGTATAGCACAGTCATTGTACTCACTACAGCGTATAGCACAGTCATTGTACTCACTACAGCGTATAGCACAGTCATTGTACTCACTACAGCGTATAGCACAGTCATTGTACTCACTACAGCGTATATCACAGTCATTGTACTCACTACAGCGTATAGCACAGTCATTGTACTCACTACAGTGTATATCACAGTCATTGTACTCACTACAGTGTATAGCGCAGTCATTGTACTCACTACAGCATATAGCACAGTCATTGTACTCACTACAGTGTATATCACAGTCATTGTACTCACTACAGTGTATATCACAGTCATTGTACTCACTAAAGCATATAGCACAGTCATTGTACTCACTACAGTGTATAGCACAGTCATTGTAGTCACTACAGCGTATATCACAGTCATTGTAGTCACTACAGCGTATAGCACAGTCATTGTACTCACTACAGTGTATAGCACAGTCATTGTACTCACTACAGCGTATAGCACAGTCATTGTACTCACTACAGCGTATATCACAGTCATTGGAATCACTTGCACTTGAGAGATGTTGTTAATAAGAGCCGGAGCCTCCGGGAGCCTCGTCCGCGCTCATCCCGCCTTATGTACATATCGGATCTGCATTAATCTCAGCTATTTAGTTTTGATGCTTTCACAACCTCCTCTTCCTGGTTCTCGGTTCCCAAACTCTTTTGAAATATTTGCCAAATACAAGGCCAGACTGGATGTAATAACAGGGAGATTGTGCAATTTATTTCCCTGAATCTTAGATGGAAATTCCAAATACTTCCCCGCCGGGTACATTATGTCGCCCCTGAGAATCCCTGAAACTCTACCAAGTGTGTGGGGCAAGATGGAAATATCTGCTGGGAGGAGGACGCCAGTACTGTACTGGTTATGCTGCCCCCTGCTGGGCTGTGCATTCTCCCCTGGAATGTCCATGTAATGTGTCCAGGGCTGGTGGTCACACATGCTGCTGTTCAGTGCTTAATATATGGATGTTATATAAGCTCATATATCGCAGGTGTACAGTCACAGTGGGCTCATATACTCTACCTCCACCCATACCAGTAATGTACTGTATGTATACACCAGCAGAATAGTGAGTGCAGCTCTGGAGTATAATACAGGATGTAACTCAGGATCCATAATGTAATGTACAGTATACAGTGACCCCCACCAGCAGAATAGTGAGTGCAGCTCTGGAGTATATAACTCAGGATCAGTAATGTATGTACACAGTGACCTCACCAGCAGAATAGTGAGTGCAGCTCTGGAGTATATAACTCAGGATCAGTAATGTATGTACACAGTGACCTCACCAGCAGAATAGTGAGTGCAGCTCTGGCGTATATAACTCCAGATCATTAATATATACCTCTTGGAGCAGCCATCCTGAGTGCACATTACACTGGCAGCACATGGGGGATATATTGGACATTGTAAATAATAGGGTTAGTGATATAGTAATCCCGCCCACCTGACCTCTCAGCGCGGTTGTTATCTGTCTGGCAGCCATGGCTGGCCGCCGCTGATCTCTGGAATGTCGCCTCTTTAATCTCACCGTCTTCTTCATGGATTAGGGGACTCATCACTTACCGTAAATCAGATTTTCATTTTCCTGCTCATATTATCACATCTGTCATCGGCCGCTAATTCTGATTTTCATTTGCAAAAAACGCCAGGTGCCCAGTGACCATCTCTGAGGTAATGACGGATAATGTATAAAGCTGCGATTGTCATGGCCGCCCACATTACCCGGGTAACTGCGAGGATCACATTTCCATCATTGTACATTGACCCCCATCACGGTGATTATAATGTGATTATCGTGTTAGTAAGGTCCCTAATAATGGATTGTCCTATGGGATAGATGATTTCATAGACGAAAAGCAAATCACAGAGTCCCTGAGCGATCAGTCATCATCCTGTGGGGGAATCAGTAAGGATGTGTGCACACTGAGCAAAAGACGAGGAATTGAAGAGGAAAGATTTCTACTTGAAATCCTCTTCTTTTCTGCTGTGGCAGAACAGGATCAGAAAAGGAACAGAACAGGATCAGAAAAGGAACAGAACAGGAGCTGAAAAGGAACAGAACAGGATCAGAAAAGGAACAGAACAGGATCAGAAAAGGAACAGAACAGGAGCAGAAAAGGAACAGAACAGGATCAGAAAAGGAACAGAACAGGAGCAGAAAAGGAACAGAACAGGATCAGAAAAGGAACAGAACAGGAGCAGAAAAGGAACAGAACAGGATCAGAAAAGGAACAGGAGCAGAAAAGGAACAGAACAGGAGCAGAAAAGGAACAGAACAGGAGCAGAAAAGGAACAGAACAGGAGCAGAAAAGGAACAGAACAGGATCAGAAAAGGAACAGAACAGGAGCAGAAAAGGAACAGAACAGGAGCAGAAAAGGAACAGAACAGGAGCTGAAAAGGAACAGAACAGGAGCAGAAAAGGAACAGAACAGGATCAGAAAAGGAACAGAACAGGAGCAGAAAAGGAACAGAACAGGATCAGAAAAGGAACAGAACAGGAGCAGAAAAGGAACAGAACAGGATCAGAAAAGGAACAGAACAGGAGCAGAAAAGGAACAGAACAGGAGCAGAAAAGGAACAGAACAGGAGCTGAATTTGAGCAGATTTCAAGCCCCATTGTCTTTTATAGGATTCCTCTCTGCCCAAGGGTAGGTTCACATTAGGGAACCCGTGTGGAGAAGTTCTGGTGGATTCCGTGGCTCGTACCCGTTCTGCGTTCTGCCGAAAGAATAGACGTGTCAGTTCTTTTGGTGGAGCGCAGAATCTTCCCAACCATAGAATGGTGTTTGTGGAGCCGGCTGGAAACGGGTACGAGCCACTGAATCCGCCTAAATTTCTCTGCGCGGGATCCGAAAGCGGATCTGCGGCAGAAAATTCTGCTTGAAATTCTGCAGTGTGAACAACAGAGCAGAAATCTCATTAAACACAATGGGACATAGCTATGTTTATATTTTACTGAAGGAATTTTAAGAAGAAATTCAGAGCGGATTTTGTGTCACATGCTATGTTCTCTTCTGTCACAAGTGCAGTTTTTTCACCTCTTTTTCACCTCACTAGCTGAGGGAACCAGGGGCACCCGTCCTAGAGGGTGACACAAGCCCCAGAACATGTTACCTGTGAAGAGCGGAATGCTTAGGGTTTCCTGACAACCGCGCTGTGAGATAGAGTTCCTAGGCTTCTAGCAACTTTGCTCTATCTGGATAAGTTACTAGCTTTTTGCCTTTTGTGAAAACTGTCCTGCACTGTGACTCTCCTGGTCCACGGTGTAGTTTGAGATAATCTCTGACGTGTCCTCTCCTGTGAGGGGTTTACCACTGCATAGTGCTGAGAGCGTGCGTCCTAGCTCTACAGAGTCTAGTGACCAAAGGCCTTGTACTTGGGCTGGGGACCTGGCAGAGGGCCAGGGCCAAAGGAGCCACTGTAGGGAGCGTTCTAGCTTGCGTCCTTCCCCTACAAAGTCCAATACCAAAAAGACCTCTACACTTCCTCTACCCACGTGATTTCCTATCTACTGCTCCCTGTAAGGTGCGCTGTGAATAGGTGAAGAGTGCATAAAGAATAAGTAAAGTAAAAGATGATAGGACAGAAGAAGATACTCCCATAGGTTCACAGATCCATGTGACACATAAGTAAACAATAACCCTTTCCATACTTCAGCTGTGCAGCAACTGAGTACATATACCTACAATAGCGACATCTAGTGGCGAAACTTTATCACTACTACATCACCACTTATAATAAGTACAGGCTTTGCGAAGGGTGTAACCAATAGCAACACCAGTGGTGGGACACCACACAAACAAATGTTTATTAATGGATCAAGAGGACACAAGACATAAAGCGTAAAGTGGTAAACGTATAAATAGCATCAGTAATACAGTGGTGCTTTGGATTACAAGGATAGTATGTAATCCAAATTCACTTTAACACCAAAGCTAATTTTCCCATAAGAAATCACTGATCTGCAGACAATTGGTTCCACACCCCAAAATTATTATTTTTTATTCTGAATAACATTTAGAACAGATAAAACAAACAATGAGAAACAACTGAATCTGTGATATTATAAGTTACTGTACAGTATAGCAGCATGGGGAGTATAATGTATAGTAACTGTATAACCCTGATAACACAGCAGCTGGATATGTGATATATAAGTTACTGTACAGTATAGCAGTATGTGGTATATAATGTATAGTAACTGTATAACCCTGATAACACAGCAGCTGGATATGTAATATATAAGTTACTGTACAGTATAGCAGCATGTGGTGTATAATGTATAGTAACTGTATAACCCTGATAACACAGCAGCTGGATATGTGATATATAAGTTACTGTACAGTATAGCAGCATGTGGTATATAATGTATAGTAACTGTATAACCCTGATAACACAGCAGCAGCTGGATATGTGATATATGTTACTGTACAGTATAGCAGCATGTGGTGTATAATGTATAGTAACTGTATAACCCTGATAACACAGCAGCTGGATATGTGATGTATAAGTTACTGTACAGTATAGCAATCAGCATGTGGTGTATAATGTATAGTAACTGTATAACCCTGATAACACAGCAGCTGGATATGTGATATATAACTTACTGTACAGTATAGCAATCAGCATGTGATATATAATGTATAGTAACTGTATAACCCTGATAACACAGCAGCAGCTGGATATGTGATATATAAGTTACTGTACAGTATAGCAGCATGTGGTGTATAATGTATAGTAACTGTATAACCCTGATAACACAGCAGCTGGATATGTGATATATAAGTTACTGTACAGCAATCAGCATGTGGTGTATAATGTATAGTAACTGTATAACCCTGATAACACAGCAGCTGGATATGTGATATATAAGTTACTGTACAGTATAGCAGCATGTGGTAAATAATGTATAGTAACTGTATAACCCTGATAACACAGCAGCAGCTTGTAAATACAGAATGGAGCTGCAGATCCCCATAATGGAGGAATCACAGAGCTGTGCAGGAAGACAGTGATAGTGACTTTTCTATAAAGCAGTGTGTATAGCTGAGTGTAAGTGCAGGCACATTATAGCAGGGATGGAGAGGATTGAAAACACAAGGGCTGACAGAGACTGCAGGGGGCATGAAGGAATGAGCAGGGCAGATGAGGGCACAGTATAGCAGCAGTGTGAATAGTTGAGTGTGAGTGCAGGCACATTATAGCAGCAGTGTATATGTATAACACAAGGGCTGACACAGCCTGCAGGGAGCATGAAGCAATGAGCAGGGCAAATGTGGGCACATACATGCAGCACTCTCTGTCCGGGGAGAGAGGGGTTACAGCTATGGCGAGATTACCTCCACAGTCCTGTCCCCTGATGTAAGCCCCAGCCTGAAGCGCATCTGCCATGATTTGGAAGGTGAGGGAGACTTCCTGGGTCAGAGTACAGTGCTGTACACCCTGCTATGCAGACCATGCCCCTCCCCCTCTTCTTGCAAAGCGCTCTTAAACCAAGTTACTCTTAAACCGAGGTACCACTGTATATATACAGATACACACCACCTAATCACTTAACATGCATTTGGTGTTATTGCATTATCAAGGGTATATATATATATATGATGAATGAGGCATATATGATGGGGATACCCTCCTGATCTGATTCACGTGGGAGCTGCTCAGCTGATTCATATGGAGCACACTGTCAGGGTTACAGCATCTATGGCCAGTCTCACATGGGTTTAGTCGGGTGGCATATTTACATCCATATTACTGCTGCAAAGACCAACCCAACCACCTGAGATTTCCCCTCTAAACAGCAAAAGGTTGGGCCAGAACTCACTGCCAGCAGCGCATTTGGGTGACTTAAAGGGTTACTTTGGCGAAAATCTTCTTCTTTCAAATCCACTGGGTTCAGGTACTTATATAGATTTGCAATTTACTTTTTTTTTTTTTTTTTTTTTAAATCTCCAGTCTTCCATGAAGTGGTGTATTCTTTCCAGTCTGACACAGTGCTCTCTGCTGCCACCTCTGTCCATGTCAGGAACTGTCCAGAGCAGCAGTAAATGCCCATGAACAGAGTTGGCAGCAGAGAGCACTGTGTCAGACTGGAAAGACTACACCAATACCTGCAGGACATACAGCAGCTGATAAGTACTGGATGACTGGAAATTTTTAAATAGTAAGTGAATTACAAATCTGTGTAACTTTCTGAAACCAGTTGATATGGAGAAAAAAAAAAAGAAAAAGATTTTCTGGTGGAGTACCCCTTTAAGGCAGTGCTGCCCCTAATCCTGTGGCTTTACAGCTGAAAATAAAATCCCCATCATATGCAGAGAGTGTTTGGCATGTGTACAGGTTAATCATGTGCCCTGGGTAAGCTTTTGGTGCATATGCTGGGTGCAGCCATTGACTGGATGGAGGCCATAACACTGGTATAGTATGAGATGTTGCACAACCTTGAGTAAAAGGCCTAATAAATTCCTATATAAGCTATAATCTGTATATATGGGATGTATTTGTGCATATATTCAGCACATTGGTGCCTGTTGATTACGTTCGTGAGTAGATGGCCCATTAAGAAAAAGATTACCATTAAAAAATGTCCACATATAATACATAAAGAGGATCGGACACGGCTGCTTCATCATAGAACTCTTCTGATCCTCTGTTATTCCTCCTATAAATTTATGAATAAATTGGCATCTGGGCGTGACCATTCCCCCTTAGCACTGATTGAACACTATGTAGGGACACACAAGGGGATGTATTCCTAAACTTTCAAGAGAGAGAACAGAGAAACAACACAATTTTAAGTAATAATTCTGTATAATTGTAATGTTATGTGGAATACAAGTCAGACAGAAGAGCGGACACATCTTCCATACTGGTTTCCAGTTTTAACCATTGGAAACAGAAGAGCGGACACATCCTCCATACTGGTTTTCAGTTTTAACCATTGGAAACAGAAGAGCGGACACATCCTCCATACTGGTTTCCAGTTGTAACCATTGGAAACAGAAGAGCGGACACATCCTCCATACTGGTTTCCAGTTGTAACCATTGGAAACAGAAGAGCGGACACATCCTCCATACTGGTTTCCAGTTGTAACCATTGGAAACAGAAGAGCGGACACATCCTCCATACTGGTTTCCAGTTGTAACCACGTGGGGGATACCCTGACATAGAGGGATCAGAGGGGCCCTATCCATGTATATCAGACATCACATGACCGGAACATGATCAGCCATCCTGTCTACCCATCCTTAGTGCTAGAGGAGGCCTAACCCTATCGCCTAATCCTATGGCAAACTGAGCTAGACCCTTATTTTTATGGGGGTCATAACATCAACAAGGGGCTACCTATACGGTACAGTCATCCTTATCCGATCATTTGACTCTACAATGTTCTGGTCTTTGTGTAGCACAAGCCCCCTGTAGTCAGATACAGCCCGATCTCCATATAATATGTCCCGTGATTCCTGAGAACGACTGGAGACTCAGAGCCCCCCTATGAGAGTGCCGGGTGGTCTCCATCTCTTATGATCATTTTTGTGGTTGTTCTTTTTTGGCCAATGGGGACATCTTTCTTCCTTTTTCTATGGAGGACGTTTTAGCTGTCGCTATTGTCCGTCTTTGATTTCCTCTCCCAGCCTTGGCGGATTTTGGTGATCCTCTGGTCCAGGCACGGCACGATCAGGATGAATTTCATGACCAGTAGGGCACATGGGATTATTAATGAGAGCACAAAGGACGGAGGGAGATACCAGCGGTAGAAGGGTCCGAAGATGAATCTGTCTCCACCGTAGACAAGTGTATGCGCTGTACACAGCACCACGGTCAGGTAGCCTAATTTTGACTGTAAAAGATATTAAACCAGTAATAAAAAATGGAAATTCACCAGTGAAAAAAAATCTAAAGACAATCAATGCAATAAACCAAGCTACTGTATAAACACAATATAAGTGCCCATTCTCTATACTATCGGGAGTTCCCAGTCTGTATTGGCCCACTTGGATCCACTACATAAGGACTGGTTATGTTATTTGCCATTTTGCTGTTTAGAGGGGTTCTCCCATCTTACAACAATATCCTCTATGAACAGGATAGCCGTAACTATCTCATCACAAAGGGTCCAACCACTGCCCAATGGTTGACACACATGTTTGCTACTCCATTCATTATGTATAGGAGCCGTTGAATGCTGTACTTGGCCTTCTTCAGCATCTTTCATAGAGAAATAGGGGGTTCCTGAGATTAGGGGGTACCAGTGGTTGTACCCTCCACTATCATATAGTTATCTCTTATTATTTACATGTCACCTTGTAACTATAAACCTTTAGGAACCTTCTAACCATAAACCTGTTGGAACCTTCTAACCATAAAACTGTAGGAACCTTCTAACCATAAACCTGTTGGAACCTTCTAACCATAAACCTGTAGGAACCTTCTATCTATAAAACTGCAGGAACCTTCTAACCATAAACCTGTAGGAGTCTTCTAACCACAAACCTGTAGTAATCTTCTAACCATAAACCTGTAGTAATCTTCTAACCATAAACCTGTAGTAATCTTCTAACCATAAACCTGTTGGAACCTTCTAACCACAAACCTGTTGGAATCTTCTAACCATAAACCTGTAGGAATCTTCTATCTATAAAACTGCAGGAACCTTCTAACCACAAACCTGTAGGAACCTTCTAACCATAAACCTGTAGGAACCTTCTAACCATAAAACTGTAGGAACCTTCTAACCATAAACCTGTAGGAGTCTTCTAACCACAAACCTGTAGGAACCTTCTAACCATAAACCTGTAGGAGTCTTCTAACCACAAACCTGTTGGAACCTTCTAACCATAAACCTGTAGGAACCTTCTATCTATAAAACTGCAGGAACCTTCTAACCACAAACCTGTAGGAACCTTCTAACCATAAAACTGTAGGAACCTTCTGGAAGAAAAGTGTAACTTAATGCTAGCCCAGCCCCAGCCTAAGTGCAAGTGCTGGAGGAAAAGGAGTCAGGAACTAGGTATAGGCTATGAGGAGAAGTTGTACAAGGGCCTACAGTCCAAAGGTAGGGCCCACGGGGTCTCGTGCCCTTATGTCTCACATCATGTGTTTTTTTAGGGTCAGCATCCTATCCCTTGGAATTGTACTAGTAAAAGCACTGAACTATGAAACCTGTGAGCCACATTGGTTTGTATAAGACAAAATACAAGACACTCACCTGTACGAAGCGAAACTCTCTCCAGTTGACGGCATTACTGACTGATGGCAGCGATGTGATGCCCAATAAAACATAAAAGAAGAGTCCCAGTATGCCCAATGCCACATAAGAATCAGAAAGCCAGGCATAGTAGTTGCTGAATGGGTATGTAGTATTGCCTTTTGCCTGAAAAGAAACAATATGGGTAAAATTGTCGAAGACATGTCATGTGACCACCACAATTCCAATATTAGATCCCATTTGGCACAACCTTCTCCCGAGAAATTGTCCATGACCACTGAACTGTGAATCAGACAATAATAAGTGGTTTACTGTTGGGATACTTTTTTATTCTTGGATGGTCTGACTACTTCTGATCAGGGGATCGTCTGGGGAGCCAGGCTCTCACTTGACATGTGGCCGTTCAACAACAAGGCCCATGAAGTCCAACAAGCAACAACCTTACCTATTGGCCGAGCAGTTTTATGTTTAAGCCACTAATGTTGAGTGAACTTACCGAAAGTTCGGGTTCGGCATCCCAACCTGAACACTTGCCATTTGACTCACGGCATCTGAAGTTGGATGCCACCCACGGACTGCCATGAAAACATGAACACAGCCTATTGCCAATGGTTTTATTGGTGTTTTCTGGGACTCACTAGGGCAGCTTCCAACTTCTCCAAAAGTCAAATGCCAAGTGTATAGGTTTGGACAAAGGATGCTGAACCCGAACTTTCGGCACGTTCGCTTAACACTAATGACAATATTACATGTGGGGTAGGTTATACTATAGTATAGCATCAGTTACCTCGGCTATTACATAATGGTTTGACCACCATCGTACATAGTAGCGGATCGGCATCACCAGAGTGTAGATAGTATGGAGGAAAGCATATGCCAAGCCTAAAAGTCCCAGCTGTTTTCGGCAGAGCATCCACTGATCCAGCCAATCTGGGAATCGGCTATATTTTGTACCTCTGTAGAGCTGGATGACAGCAGCGAGGATTCCTGGCAGATAACACAAGGCGAGTAGTATAAGGGACACAGTAGGGAACACTCTGTTGGGAATGGTAATCACAATAAGATAGGAAGCATCTTCTCTTTTTGTAGCCAAGGGATGAAACACTTCAATCACTAAGCAATAGAGGAAGATTAACAACGTAAAGCCGGCACAGATATAACACGGCAGCCTCCACATTGGAAATAGTTGTAGCGGGTAATTCTCTATCTCCTTGGCTGCCAGTAGAGAACCTTGGTCTACGGGCATGAGTCCAAGAGATCGGGCTATCTTCATTACTTCTTCTTTCGCCTTGGCGTCATCTCCACACATGAAGACCTGATAGGAAACAATCACATAATCATCTACGTATATGTATGTATATCCATGATAGTAAACATAAAATAACCAAAAGAAATGTAAACCATCTGAAGAAACATTGCTGGGGTCAAGGTTGAGCATCCTTAAGGAGAGTGGACTTCTTGGTGCAAGACATGACATCTATTACAGAGGCCCATAACTATCATGTGCCATTTGTTTATATATAGTCGTCAGATTGTTGGGATATTTGACCCAGGGTGTGACCTCTTTTGGTGAGGTTGACCTTGATGTGGTGGTTTGACTACATTCCTCTTTCTGGCTGCATAGGATCAATAGTTTGGCAAAAAAAAACTTAACTTTTTGTGCTTGTTCAATTTAATTCTAAGAAACAAAGAGAAATGGGGTAAATTTTGTACTGATGGCATCAACCCCATCCAAGGATGAGATCTGGGCATCACCATGTTCTAGCTGATTGAGGTTGATGAGTCCAGTAGAAAAAGTAGGAGAAGCCATGGTTTAGAGAAAGTCCTAGGAGCTGTAGCCAATGGGATCAGGACACCACATAGAGTTGGCGCCACCAGCCTTCCCATTTGGCACGGTTCCTCCTCTGAAAAGATTTTGGTGGCCAACAGAAAAACCTTAACTGACTCCCTCCACCTCCCATGTGCCATCGGTGTATTGTTTAAACCTAGGGACGAATCCTCTGCCCCCCTTATAACTATAACTATGCCTCTGGTTGGGTTCTCAAGATTAAAGAGGTGTTCCTGTTGCTATGTGGCTGGGGGAGCTGTAAACATAAAGAAACAAGTCATAGTCACCTAACTTTCTCTTCCGCAGATCCCATTCCAGTGCCATTCAGTGCCCTACTCTACACACCTTGTTGCTGTTATCGAGATGAGAGCAGGACCTAAGGCGGACACCATTATGGCCAGTGATTGGCTGAGCGGGCAGGACTGGGGGGATTGAGATAGGTATGGCTTGTTTGTTTTTTTTTATTGCTACTTGAGCAAGAACTCTGTAATACCCCTTTATAGGAGGGCCATAGCTGTTGGCCATAAGTTTAATGGGCTGGCAGCTATCTCTGCTGATCCCCAGACACCTTTAGTAGTGTTGAGTGAAGTTGACAAACGTTGAGAAACTAGAGGTAAGTGTTGTGCAGAGTTGACAAAGTGTTTTGGTTCGGCAATGTTTTCCAATCCCAAATGCTCTGCCATTGACTCCAGCGCCTGGAGAAGTACAATGTTGCCCTAGGGAGTCCCGGAAAACATGGATACAGCCATAGACCATAAGCTAGATCCATGTTTTTCTGGCAGCCCTAGGGCGACATCCAACTTATCCAGCCACCAGGAGTCAAGAATTCGGGTTTGAAAAATGTTGCCGAACCCAAAGAGTTCGCCAAGTCCACTCAGCACTAACCTCTAGTAGTGATTTACCTCCCCAAGAACAAGGGATTGGACATGGTTTTCCACCATGTATTGGGGAGAGACCCCTCCATACATCTAGATGATCAGCTGGTCCTGACATATGGTCAAACCTGGCCGACACATGTCCAACATATATGGCGGCCATTAGAAGTTTTTGAAAATTGAAGTCAGTGGATGGCGTGATTCTTACCTGTCTACTTGCATCTAACGTTCCGGATTGCAGGGCCCAGGCAGAGACTGTGTTAAACGCCTTAACCACGTTACATTCCGGTAACAAATCTGCCAGATATTCTGCATTGGATTCTGGGTACTGGTTTATTTTCAGATTATTACTGACATCTACCAAGACTTTCCCCTTCAGCCCATCGGCGAAGCCTGTGAGATAATCGTAGTGTTCCCTATGGATGGCTATGATAACAATGGAGGATTTCTTTGCCGCCTCCGTGTGGCTTAGAATTTCCGCTCCCTTTGGGACAAGATTAGAAGAATTCGGATTTCTGCTCCCAAAAACAACCGAGTAGCCGCACTGGATCAACCTGAGTCCGAGTGATCGCCCAAAATCTCCCGTTCCAAAAATGCAAACAGTCGGTTTCTCGGGATCCATTGTCTGAAGTGGAAAACTGTTTGATGAATCACGAATCTGCAAAATATAGATGGCGATTGTTACACGGGTGAGAATCAGTAATATGCTGCCAGAATTCAACACACTAGATGTTTCCACGTCAGGAACTGAGCAGGAGCAGGAGAGGTTTTCTATGGGGATTTGCTGCTGCTCTGGACAGTTCCTGACATGGACAGAGGTGGCAGCAGAGAGCACTGTGTCAGACTGGACAGAATACATCACTTCCTGCAGGACATACAGCAGCTGATAAGTACTGGAAGACTGGAGATTTTTAAATACAAGTAATTTACAAATCTGTATAACTTTCTGTATTCACAAACATGAAGATAAAAATATGTGGTAGATAGAATCCCCAAATTTTAGGTTAAATAAAGTTTATGAATTACCTGTCCCCCCCTCTCCTGGTGTTCTCCTACAGGTCTCCGGTGTCCCCACCCCCCCAGCTAGTTACTTAATCACAGCATGTGCCAATGTTGTTGTTAGTGATAAAATAAACAGCAACATTGGAACGAAAACCTGCTGTGATAAGTAAATATACGCAAAACAAGTTGGCGGGGTAGGAAGCAATCGGTATACACGGAGGTCTATGCAATGCTAGAATCCAGAACATCCAGAACACTACCTGTATGCATCTGCTTAATCTCCTAAAATGATATCAATTATATTATTTTAGGGAATTAAGAAAAGTTCAGGTTTGTCCAAACCGGACCCGAACTTTACTTTATAGTTTACCGAACCGGACGAACTGAATTTTTGAAAAGTTATTTTATTTCTATAAACAACATGTGTGAACACCGCCTCAAAGCCCTATTGTTCTCCTTGGAGGTGAGCTGCCACCAGGTGTGTCTGGCAGCGGCTCACTCCCCTCTTTTTATTGAAAACACATACACACATATATGCAGACATTTTGAGGGGTCAGGAGGAGCAGCGGACTATCAGACTGGCCCCACGTGTATGGATACCTTTGGGCAGCTATAGATGTGATGCAATACATAACAATCAATTTACAGGAAAATTCTACAGTCTCCAGGAACGTAAAAAAGTACAGACCCCATTAACATAAACTGGTGCCAGAAAGTGCCAGAGATTTGTAATTCACTTCTACTAAAAAATTATCCAGTCTTCCAGTACTTATCAGCTGATGTATGTTGTGCGGGAGGTGGTATTCTTTCCAGTTTGGAGAGCAGGAAAGGTTTTCTATTGAGATTTGCTGCTGCTCTGCACAGTCCCTGACATGGACAGAGGTGGCAGCAGAGAGCACTGTGTCAGACTGGAAAGAATACACCACTTCCTGCAGGACATACAGCAGCTGATAAGTACTGGAGGACTACATTTTTTAAATAAAAGTAAATTATAAATCTCTGGCACCATTAGACTTGAAAGATTTTTTTTTTGTGAGCAATGCCTTTAAACCTCTGTGCTGACTCTGTCCCAGTCTACACAGCAAAGCTGACAAGTTACAGAAAGCTAGTGATGTCTCTAATGTGTTTGCACTGATTGTCGGGGTAATAACTGCAATGGGTCCAGGTTTATTTTTTTATGTAAACAGCAACATAAAAGTGCAAATAAAGTATAAAAGTCCCTGTATGTTTATAATAAAAGAAACTCGAATGAGCGCACGTGTCATCAGTGCAGCGATGACATCACAGCTGAAGAATGTCAACACCCCGAAACATTTAAAGTGGAGCGTTAGCTGCCAACCTCACAACTTTACTGCACGGAAACAGTTAACAATGTCGTATATGTGATATACAGTGATCGGCTGCCATAAAGCGAGCCCCCGCTTACCTCCCCGTCCTGCTTCATGTCTGTACACGACGCTGCGCTCCCAATGTTCTACCGTCCAAGAAGTCGTCTGCAGCCTCCAGCCGAGAACATGGAGCCTCCTGCTTATTAGAGAGTCAGCTCTGCCAGAATCTAATCCCTCCCATGCAAATAAAGATTTGAGCAAGACTCTTCAAGGAAAGTCCCAACATTTCATAAGACATGAATTTCTTCAAAAACATTAAGATATTGGCACATTTACAGAGTATGATATCCCCTTAAAGGGGTAGTCACAGCAAGTGCCAGAGATTTGTAGTCTGCTTCTATTAAAAAAATCACCAGTCTTCCGTACCTATTAGCTGCTGTATGTTCTGCAGGAAGTGGTGTATTCTCTCCAGTCTGACACAGTGCTCTCTGCTGCCACCTCTGTCCATAGCAGGAAAGGTTTTCTATGAGGATTTGCTGCTGCTCTGGACAGTCCCTGACATGGACAGAGGTGGCAGTAAAAAGTGTGGTGTCCTACCACTGTTGTTGTGTGTACAACCCAGTAAGTCGTTCATTCAGTTTAAGGTGGGAGATGAAGTATTCTATTTTCCCCACTAGATGTCTCCACTGTTTTATGTTCTATGTACACAGCTGAAGAGTAATGGGTTAACTGTATTGTGTCATGTGTTCATCTGCTGACCAGTTACAGGTCCTCTTTCTCTCTATCCTAGCCTCTTCTTCTTTTCTCACCCCCACCAATCACAGGAGGGTTTAGATAAAGCCCCTGTAGGAGGAGTTAGTCTCGTGTTGGTGGAAGTGAGGCAGTTCAGACTAGATTTTCAGGGTGAACGGATGTGTGAGAAGCTAGCTATCCCAAACACTTTATGCAAGCAGTTACTACTTACTATTAGTATGCAGTGCTAAGCTCCAAGTAGGGGAGAAA
This sequence comes from Dendropsophus ebraccatus, assembly GCF_027789765.1. NCBI lineage: Eukaryota > Metazoa > Chordata > Amphibia > Anura > Hylidae > Dendropsophus > Dendropsophus ebraccatus. The sequence goes on from NC_091455.1 coordinate 214,331,909, forward strand.
AGCCACCTATGATCACCTTTGCCCACCCCATGAACACGTCTAAAGAGTGCAGGGCGGTCTCCTGAAACAAGAGGAATCAACCCCAGTAGGACAAAGCTACCAGAATAGGTCTACGTATACTATTGCTCAGGGCAGGAAAACCAGGTAACCTTGGAAGTCTGCTAGACCCAGATAACCGTCTACTAGGGCGCGTGCTACCCACCTAAGACAAATTCTATGTAATTAGGGGGCAGAAGATGGTCAGACTTAGTCTATAAGTAAGTGTGAGTATCACTTATCACTTACTTTTTATTTACACGTCAGTTCCGGCAGAGTACAGAGTCTACATTGGGCAGGGCTCCTCTAGCAACACCTCTCATCTCCTATTCCTACAAGCACCTACTCCTACAAGCACCTACAGTACTTCTACAATCACCTACTCCTACAAGCACCTACAGTATTTTTACAAGCACCTACTCCTACAAGCACCTACAGTACTTCTACAAGCACCTACTCCTACAAGCACCTACTCCTACAAGCGCTTATTCCTACAAGCACCTATAGTACTTCTACAAACACCTACTCCTACAAGAACCTACTTCTACAAACACCTATTTCTACAAGCACCTACTCCTACAAGCACCTATTCCTACGAGCACCTATTCCTACGAGCCCCTACTCCCACAAGCACCTACTCCTACAAGCACCTACTCCTACAAGCACCTATTCCTACGAGCACCTATTCCTACAAGCACCTACTCCTACAAGCACCTACTCCTACAAGCACCTACTCCTACAAGCATCTATTCCTAAAAGCACCTACTCCAACAAGCACCTACAGTACTCCTACAAGCACCTACTCCTACAAGCACCTACTCCTACAAGCACCTATTCCTACAAGCACCTACTCCTACAAGCACCTACTCCTACAAGCACCTATTCCTACAAGCACCTACTCCTACAAGCACCTACTCCTACAAGCACCTACTCCTACAAGCACCTACTCCTACAAGCACCTATTCCTACAAGCACCTACTCCTACAAGCACCTACTCCTACAAGCACCTATTCCTACAAGCACCTACAGTACTTCTACAAGCACCTACTCCTACAAGCACCTACAGTACTTCTACAAGCACCTACTCCTCCAAGCACCTACTCCTACAAGCACCTACTCCTACAAGCACCTATTCCTAAAAGCACCTACTCCTACAAGCACCTACAGTACTCCTACAAGCACCTATTCCTACAAGCACCTATTCCTACAAGCACCTACTCCTACAAGCACCTACTCCTACAAGAACCTACTCCTACAAGCACCTACAGTACTCCTACAAGCACCTACTCCTACAAGCACCTATTCCTACAAGCACCTACTCCTGCAAGCACCTATTCCTAAAAGCACCTACTCCTACAAGCACCTACAGTACTCCTACAAGCACCTACTCCTACAAGCACCTACTCCTACAAGCACCTATTCCTACAAGCACCTATTCCTACAAGCACCTACTCCTACAAGCACCTACTCCTACAAGCACCTATTCCTACAAGCACCTACTCCTACAAGCACCTATTCCTACAAGCACCTACTCCTACAAGCACCTACTTCTACAAGCACCTACTCCTACAAGCACCTATCCCTACAAGCACCTACTTCTACAAGCACCTACTCCTACAAGCACCTACTCCTACAAGCACCTACTCCTACAAGCACCTACTCCTACAAGCACCTACTCCTACAAGCACTGGTTTACTCTATTGTCAGCAACTACTCTTATCAAGATCTGTATTGAGTGTTCTGTTTACCTGCAACGTTATTCAGTTAAGTTTCCTATTCTTGTACGAAATGCACAGGACTCTCGTATATTCCTGCACCCATGCAGACACTACTGTCCACCTTGGGTTATTTTCCCCCTCCTGTGGCGGCAGTACCGACATCCCACGTGGTTCAGTTACCATTCCAGGTTGCCGTGACAAGAACCCGGAGATTACTGACCATTTGGGGATATAAACCGACCACAAAACAGGTACCAACATCCCACCTGGTCACTACTACAGTGCTGGCGTCACGACAAACAACATCGCACCTGTGCACTACTACAGTGCTGGCGTCACGACAAGCAACATCCCACCTGTGCACTACTACAGTGCTGGCGTCACGACAAGCAACATCCCACCTGTGCAGAACTACAGTGCTGGCGTCACGACAAACAACATCACACCTGTGCACTACTACAGTGCTGGCGTCACGACAAACAACATCACACCTGTGCACTACTACAGTGCTGGCGTCACGACAAACAACATCACACCTGTGCACTACTACAGTGCTGGCGTCACGACAAACAACATCACACCTGTGCAGAACTACAGTGCTGGCGTCACGACAAACAACATCACACCTGTGCACTACTACAGTGCTGGCGTCACGACAAACAACATCACACCTGTGCACTACTACAGTGCTGGCGTCACGACAAACAACATCACACCTGTGCGCTACTACAGTGTTGGCGTCACGACAAACAACATCACACCTGTGCAGAACTACAGTGCTGGCGTCACAACAAACAACATCACACCTGTGCACTACTACAGCGCTGGTGTCACGACAAACAACATCACACCTGTGCACTACTACAGTGCTGGCGTCACAACAAACAACATCACAATAACTGGCCAAGTACTTCAAGAGCACTGTGTCAGATTGGAGAGAACACTTCCTGCACAACATACAGCAGCTGATAGGTACTGGAAGATTTCCGATTTTTATACAGAAGTAAATTACAAATCTGAATAATTTTTTGACACCCGGTCATTAGAAAGAATTTTATTTGCCGGAGTACCCCTTTAAGTCTGTCTTATCTTTACAAGACAGGGTAGCAGCTCACTGAGAGATTGTATTAAATGCTGCCCATTCAAGTCTATGGAGGGGGAAGGGGGAAAAAGGAAGGTAAGGAGAGTGGCTGAACTAGAGTTAAACTCGTGCGCCTTTTCACCAACCTACGCCGAGGCGCTGAATGACAAATCCCCCTTTATGCTTTGAAATAGATAATAATAATAATAATAATAATAATAATAATAATAATAATAATAATAATAAATATTTTCTATCCTGGAAACATATTGTATCCATTTACAACAATGGAGACTAAAATCTGGATGTGAATCCTCGTCCCTATTACACAGCTTTATGGAGAACCACATAGAGTATAGACATAACATATGGAAGCACTCAGAGCCAGGCGGCTGCTGCAAAGCCGCCTGATGTTATATAACACAGAAGAGGAGCGGAATCTTCATGGATCATAGATGACTATTAGATGTCACCGTGGCGGCCAGAGGATGGGGGTGGGGGGATGGGTGACGCAGCGTCCTAAGAAATCCTGTTAGAAAGAGATCGATATAATAAAGTAAAAAAAATATATATTTGTTTTTATAGGAAGAAAAGTTCCCGGGAGGAAATGTCATTTATAAGTTGATGTTTTGTCGTTGATACAAAATTGCAGAAAGTTTGTAAATCAGCAACGTTGTCAGATTTGAGGTTTTGTCCTTGATAAGAATTTATTGTACCCGGAGGAAAGACGATCATCCTTATCAGCTAAAGCAGCTCTGACGCCTCCTCACAGAGTACAGGCGGGTCACCTGCTGAGCTTTATCTGTACGTCCCCTGCAGGATGTGGCTGCCCCCCAGGTATCATGGTGATCCCTCTATCTGATTATCATGGATAAGAAGCCTATAAAGAATGGGGTAATCCAGCAACAAAAAAAACAACTGACGTCAGAAAGTTATATAGGTTTATAAATGACTTGTATTTGAAAATCAACAGTCTTCCAGTACTTCTCAGCTGCTGTATGTCCTGCAGGAAGTGGTGTATTCTCTCCAGTCTGCTCTCTGCTGCCATTTCTGTCCATGTCAACTGTCCAGAGCAGGAGAGGTTTTCTATGGGGATTTGCTGCTGCTCTGGACAGTTCCTGACATGGACAGAGGTGGCAGCAGAGAGCAGACTGGAGAGAATATACCACTTCCTGCAGGACATACAGCAGCTGAGAAGTACTGGACGACTGGAGAATTTTACATAGAAGTAAATTACTAATCTGTATAACTTTTTGACACCAGTTCATCAGAAAGGAAAAGTTTTTGCTGGTACCCTTTAAAGGAGAAAAAACTTTCTAAAAATATATTTTTTGCCAGTGTACCCCTTTAATGCAATAGATTCCTGGGTTCAAATCCCACCAATGGCAACGTCTGCAAAGTGGTTGTATTGTTTCCATGGTTTTTCCTCCCATACCCAAAACATACAGATTGGCGAATTTAATAAAAGCATATAGAGCATTATAGAGTTCTTCTGCAAAGGCGTCTGGGTTTATTCCTGAACAGACATTATCGCTTCTTAAAAATTAAAATAAGTCTAATAATATGTATATAAAAAAAATTATGCTAGGAAATATGAAGAGTTTCCTACAGCAGTAAATGAAGGCTCCCTGTATAGCGCCACCTGGTGGTCAGTGTCGGTATTGCATTCTTTTATCCTTTTGATTATTTCCATATTATAGAACACTAGATTATCTCTCCTCCCCTCAGCACCCGCTATATCGCTGTGAAAAAACATTCGGAGTAATTTGCGCTCGATACACTGGATAAAAGTTTTTTAAAAAAGTGAGAATTGTGGGGTGTGATGAAGCGGTTGTGAAGTTCTTGGCGCCATCAGGAGCTTTATTGGCCCTTTCGCCCCTGCAGTCTCGGCTCGATTGGAAAAACTGCAGTTCAATAGTCCATTGTAATGGGTGAATCTCTCAGCGTCGATCAGGTTGGGCGGTGTTGCTTAGTTACGTTGGCAGCTGCCCCTTGTGCCATGGAGTATAAGCGGCTGCCCTGGCTGAGTCACCCGGAGCGCTGCTCTTGCTGCTCTTGCAGAATGTTTTGCAATCTTCATTTGACTGACACTTTCAGTCAGGTCGGGTTGTGTAACGCGGAGCGCGGCCTCGCTGTGCCGGCACCTCATACAGTGGCCGTTCTGTTCCCGGCCTTAGGATAAACATGTGTTTCCGACATATTGCATCAGGACGGGATTTAGTGTGTTCGCTCTGATTTTCCGGGACGCAGAACACCAGGTCCTGATGGTTGTTGACAGTTTTAGGGTAAAGTCGTCCGGTTACCGCGCAGACTCCGGATTATTCTTCGGGGTTTGAGGCTTCGCTTTACACGATGTCGTACGATTTAGTCCCAAAGTTCCTGCTGATCAGTTTCTTAGTCCGTCTTCATAGAGGTCGGAGTGATCATCACATACAGACCCCCAATCCCATCACAGACACTAGAGACCAGTCTGGTTGCCCAAAGCCGACACGACAGGAACCTTTGCCTCTTACTTTACACCGATATATAGGTTCTACTTACAGACCCTTAAAGGGGAACTCTGGGGATTTTTTTTTTTTTTTTGTAAATTAGATTTGTAAATGACTTCTATATAAAAATCTCCAGTCTTCCAGTACTTATCAGCTGCTGTATGTCCTGCAGGAAGTGGTGTATTCTCTCCAGTATGACACAGTGCTCTCTGCTGCCACCTCTGTCCATGTCAGGAACTGTCCAGAGCAGGAGAGGTTTTCTATGGGGATTTGCTGCTGCTCTGGACAGTTCCTGACATGGACAGAGGTGGCAGCAGAGAGCACTGTGTCAGATTGGAGAGAATACACCACTTCCTGCAGGACATACAGTAGCTGATAAGTACTGGAAGACTAAAAATCTTTACATAGAAGTAATTCACAAATCTATATAACTTTCTGATCACCTTTATCTATATATATATATTTTTTATTACTTGCACATGACTTGCATTACCAGACACAACCTGTGGACAAGAGTGGTGCTATTTATGGAAAAAAATTAACCCGGAAAAAACCCTTTAATAACACCGACACAATAGTGTGATCTGGCTCAGGACTCTGTTATTTGATGCTGTATTACTTTATGGATTAACCCAGCCCCGGGCGGTGCTAAAATTGACATCAGTATTCTGTAATAAACTGGCATCAGTATTCTGTAATAAACTGGCATCAGTATTCTGTAATAAACTGGCATCAGTATTCTGTAATAAACTGGCATCAGTATTCTGTAATAAAAATAAACAGAGTCGATGCCAAGTAATATAATCAGGTTGGAAGTGTCTGTGAAGAATGACAAGATAATCTGTGCTGGCAGAGCCGGTGCTGTCATGTGTGCAGGTGCAGCTCCTTATATAAGACAGGCAGTGGTATGGAAGGAGCCGGTCATAGTGCCCGAGGGTGGGACACCCCTTCTGGGATATCATGGACGTTCTTCTTGGTCCGGCCCCCTTTGTCCATTCTATAATCTCACCCTGGCACCCTGAGTTGTCCATCTCCTTTCCATTGGCCAAGACCTGTGTAACTGAGTTAATATAGTTATATAGGATTGCACAGCCCATGCACTGCCCTTGTCTGCACCCTCTGTACTTAGGGTACTTAGTCCTAGTGCACCCTCTGTACTTAGGGTACTTAGTCCTAGTTTTCACCCTGGAAATCATTGTAAGAATCGTCACGGTTGATCTGAATACAAAGAGAACATTCCATATTGGTTTCTGGGAGTGAATATTCTCTAACACACCTCACCTATATTACTGCTATTATAGCACAACCAGGCGTCTCCTAATGACTGATAATCCAATAATCCTACTTCCTCCTACATTGAATTCCAAATGACCCAGAAATATCGTCAATGAAGTCGGTAGAGGAGGTAAGAATAAGTTCAGTCTGTGTCGATGGCGTCCATACTGGGCCTGTCTGTATGTCTCCTATATATAGATCCAAGGAGAGTATCTCTGTACATACCTGATGGAGCGTGTACATTAATGCCTATGGCTCCACACCAGGAGGTTGTATACCTTCCATGGCCGGTGGTACATGCTCAGTGCACCCAGCTCTGCTGCATTCATGGTGATACCCCGCTGGGAGACGAGACCGGTCACTTGCCAGATGGTGAGGTGTGACGCCACTACAGAAGTGGTTGGGCGAGGAATAGCTCAGCCAGATGTTAGGCTGTTGTGACGCCAGTGCCGGGTGGGCACACAGGTATGATGGCACACCTGCTTTTATTTTAGTGAGGCTGGCTATACCCTTTCCCCTGTGGTCAGTAACCTGCCGGGCTATTTGGGGGTCCCTTGGGCTCTTATCACGGTGGTCCGGAGTGGAGTTGTTACGCCACCCACAGAAAAGGGAGATGATCCAAGGAAGGTGCAATGGCTGTGTCGGTGCTTGGATAATAATCACAGAGTCCCGTTACAATAAATAAACTCTTCTATACTGCAGGAATACTTGATACAGCGATACACAATAGGCTTTTGGCTTGATAAGTTACTTTAGACCTTAGTGACCGGATCTGTGCTGAGAGCTTATAGAGTAGTGCAGCCGTGCTGACTGAGTTGCATGCTGAGAGGTAGAAGAAGTGCAGAGAAGTAGAGAGGAGGATGTCGAGAGAGTCCCAACCCAAAGTAGTAGTGTGCTCTGCCGGAATTTGAGAAGTAGAATAGATAGAAATACTTGAAAGTAAACAGAATACTTGTGCCTGTGTTTTGACTCCTTTGCACCACCTATTGCCCACCAGTGTCGGGTGACCCGTCCTAGAGGGTGACTCATGCCCCAGACTATGTTACCTGGGATGAGCAGAGTGGACAAGATTTCCTGGCGACACCTGCGCTGCGAGATAGAGTTTAGAGGTAGATAGAGGTTTCTAGCAACTTTGCTCTATCCGGATCAGTTCCTTTTTCTTCAGGAAACTGTCCTGCACTTTTAGACTGGTTCCCGGTGTGGGCTGGGATGATCCCTGACCTGTTCTCTCTAAGTGTACGTTCAGCACTGCATAGTGTATAGAAGGGCTGCTTTCAAGAAGAGAGCGCTCCTGCTTCCCATGTGCGTCTGTCCACTATCACACCTCAGACTACACTGGGCTCTGACTAGTTGTGTCCTCTAGCAGGGGACCTGGCATAGGCAAGGGCCCAGCTTGACCGCTGTAGGGACCATTTTGGCTTGTGTCCTTTCTCTACAGAATCCAGAATAAGACTCCCTAAGGTGTGGCTACACTTCCTCTCCCCATGTGACTACTTCCTACAACATATGTAACATGTGCTGTGAGTGGTTGAGAAGAGAGTACAAGAGAGAAAGGATAGCGATAGGTAGATAAGAGAAAGAGCTCTCATTGGTGCACAGATCACAGAGACAATAACCCTTTAGCTGCTACAGCTGTGCAATACTTAGGCATACAGTACATAGACTAGCGTCATCTAGTGGTAAAACTTAAGTAATACTTCACTACCACTTTGAAGTACAGGCTTTTGCAAGGGGTGTACAGACAAGGAACACCCGTGGTGAGACACATACTCAGAACTCTACCAGCCCTGACCACGGTCTGTCTGACTAAGCTACTTGCCTTCTTTCTTGTTGCACCTCAATTAAAGGGATTATCCAAGGAGCAGGAGATGGTTGAGATTTTCTGCTCCCCGACACTTACCTCCTCTCCTCTCATTCCATATCTTGGCAGGATCTTGGAGGGGCAGGTCTAAGTGCCGATCATCTCATGTGTTGGCCAAACCGCTCCTGCCCGCAATGTCCAATACTGCACAAGGTCTCCGACGATCAGGACTTAGACCCCTCCCTCCATCTCTTGTTGGGAAACAGAAGTCTTCAGCCATTCCTGCTCCGCAGACAACCCCTTTAAGCTCCATGTCAAACCCATTGCAATTGGATGGATTCACGTGCCCCATGTAGACCTCATGTCATTGGTCCAAGTATTATTGTAGCACACCGACCAATCAGACGGCTCCTCTTTCAGCCTGGATCGCCACGTGGAGACGTGGTTGTAAAGAAACACGTTGGGGAATATTTATCGCGGTTACAAGTGAACGGCCCGGCAGAGGTTATAAAACAAAAGCTTCCCTTGTAATCACGTTAAATCTTCTAATATTTTTTTTTTCCGATCAGAGAACACGGAGTATTAAATTGTTTCCACGTTAAGAGGATTCAACAAACGTCTTCCAGGGAGACGTGCCGCGCCGGCTCTTAATCTGGAAGAAAGTTGACAACGTTAGACCTACACGGATTAGGCTCGGAGAGCAGCAGGATATAGGCCACATCCGCCGCCCGCCCGGCTTCATCTCTGAATCAAGCGCGGCAGGATTGGCGAGACCCGTCGGGAGCATTGGCTTTATGTCTGGATGTTCTTGCTGATTGCTGTCATGAAGAATTAGTCTCCGAGAAGAGAAATTCCTTCTACACATCCAGATTTTGCATCAAATTAAAATTCCCTGTCAAGTATCGAGAAGATTGACACGTTATAACCGAAAACATAGGCGGAGGCGGCGGTGGCGATTAGTCTTATTAAGAGCGTGACGTGATGTCTGTCGGTGCAGGCCGGCTGCCGCACACAGGGAGGGTGACATTTTCAGCATTAATATTCCCTATTATTATCCTTTGTATCTCGCTGCTTGTTTGTCCGTTCTTTTGCGATTACCTGGAGTGATGGCGCCAAAGGAAAATTATAGTTATTTGCAATTCTTATAAATTTGTACAATTCTTCTGCGGTTTCCTCACTTATGGGGGGTTGAGCAGGGAATTTTTGTGTTGGGAAATGTCATCTCTAAAAACTGTATAAGGGGCGGGCTGTAGGGACTAGAGGATAAAACTCCACTCAAATGTGATTAAAGGGGATGTTCACCCAAAAAAAAAAAAAAAAATCTTTCAAATCAACTGGTGCCATAAAGTACCAGAGATATGTATTTACTTCTATTAAACAATCTCCAGTCTTCCAGTACTTATCAGCTGCTGTATGTCCTGCAGGAAGTGGTGTATTCTCTCCAGTCTTCCAGTACTTATCAGCTGCTGTATGTCCTGCAGGAAGTGGTGTATTCTCCCCAGTCTTCCAGTACTTATCATCTGCTGTATGTACTCCAGGAAGTGGTGTATTCCTTCCAGTCTGACACAGTGCTCTCTGCTGCCATCTCTGTCCATGTCAGGAACTGTCCAGAGCAGCAGCAAATCCCCATAGAAAACCTCTCCTGCTCTGGACAGTTCCTGACATGGACAGAGGTGGCATTTTCCATCTGTTAATCACTGTTTGAACACTGCTGACCAATATTAGGATTTCCTTGGATATCAGAACAAAGTGAAGGTTCTAGAGCGGCCCCCTCAGTATCATTGAGCCACTCTGCAGAGATCTCCAGCACACAGATCATACAGGATAGCTTAGGAGCCAAGAAGAATAGGCGGCTTTAGCATCTGAGAACATAAAGAGCCTCATCCACAACTACCACAAAAGACTTCAAGCTGCCATTGACGGCCACTAACTATGAGATGGAAAAAGTTTTTGTATTTTCATTCATATTCTCTGAAAAAAGGACAAGAAAGCAAACCTTCTGCCGGTGTATGTAAACTATTGAGCACACTGTGTATATATATATATATATATATATAAAACCAGCTTATGACTCAGATGTTTACAGGAGGTGGACTGCAGGAGAGGACCAATTACCATTGTCTGAGCAGCAGATGTTATTTCTCTCTTTCTTCCAGTGACTTCATTAACCTTAGAAATAAATTGTAGATATTTTTCCCAGCAAGAAATATCATTGATAAGAAAAGGTGAGCGACCTCGTCCACATCACCGAGATTATTGTCACCGAGATTATTGTCACCGAGATTATTGTCATCCGGATTTATTTACATTTGCAAAGATGGATCTAAAATAAAATAATAATAATAATAATAATAATAATAATAATAATAATAATAATAATAATAATAATCATCCCAGTAATATGCGGATAGTGATAAAACCACATAATGTAAGACTGATAGTAATATTATTAACAATAGCTCCTTATACGGGACGGGAAAGCAGCGTGACCTGTGATTGGCTGAGCGGGCCTTCACCATAGAAGACGCCGGAACGGGATCAGAGAGCCACCCGGAGACACTATGAGAATATGTTTATTTATTTGTACAGGAGTGCCGCCATCTTGCCGAACCCCTTCGAACCTTGCAGAAAGTTTAGTTCGGTAAAGTTCTAAGTGAATCCAGGTTTCGGCAGGTTCGGTTCTCTTATCTCTAATTCATTGGGCCTGATTTACTAACAATGCGCCAATCTTAATCCATTACGCTGTCGGTTGTGTCTGTTTTTTTCTGCGTCAAATTCCTTTCTATGTCTGTCGCCCTTAGTAAATCTGGGAGGTTTTTCACAGGACAAAACTAAAACCCGACCGTTCCGCACACAGTAGGGAATAGAAAACCTGTCAAAAAATGACGCACCCACTTGGCGAGTTTTTGGACAAAAATCACGGGTTTTTAGAAAAATTGTCGGAACATCAAACCGCCCAAAAAAATAAATAAAATACAACAATCCTCTGCCGGGACACGTTAGTAATTCAGCCCCAGCGCAGATGTTTTTGTGGCTATATTACATAGCCGTCTTATTTTGTGCAAGTTTTACTTGTAATGGCGACATTTTGAGGTTTCTGTATCTTATTCATTTATTTTTGGTAATATTTTTTATTTTGCAAGGATAATGGAAAAAAAATGATTTTGAATTTCTAGTTTTTTTTTATTTCTTTATTTTATGGTTTTAAATTTAAAAACTTCACCGTACAGCAAAAATAGCGCAGCAGCAAAACCCCATAGAAAACCTCTCCTGCCCTGGACAGTTCCTGACATGGACAGAGGTGGCAGCAGAGAGCACTGTGTCAGACTGGAGAGAATACACCACTTCCTGCAGGACATACAGCAGCTGATAAGTACTGGAAGACTGAATGTTAATAAAAATAATAATAATAATAATAATAATAATAATAATAATTAATAATAATAATAAATTCATAACCTTATAGCATATAATATATTGATTAGAACAATTATGATTATATATTATCATATAAAGGTGGTGGTAATAATAATAATAATAATAATAATAATAATAAGAATAATAAAAAATTCATAACCTTATAGCATACAATACAGTATATTGATTAGAACAATTATGATCGTATATTATCATATGATGGTAATAATAATAATAATAATAATTATTATTATTATTATTATTATAAAAAAAACTAAATAAATAATAATGTGATGACAATTATAAGCAAGATATAATGATAAAAGATCATATACCGATAATAAAAATAAATAACTAAAAAATGTATATTATAAAAATCTAATAATAATCATATAGTAATAATACATATTAATACACAGTAATATAATAATTTCCCCCGCATTCATTCCCAATCTTTACTGGATGTGACTGTGAGTATTTGCTGATCTCAGATTAGTGCCCCCCCCCCCTCCCCCCCAGGTGCATTATGCCACACACTACAGTAAATAAGCTCCACAAGCCAATGTGGCCCCTGCTTGGAGCCTGTGGGGACCCTTATCTGCTGAGCTGGAAATTAGAAAAACCTTTGGTCTTTCTGCTTATTGTTGCATAACAGGTTTTACGCTATGCAGGTAAACTGCAGGGTAACACTAACCCCTACTAAGAGCCAACACCTATGCTGCCACCTGGTGGTGACTGATGGTATAGCAGGTAAACTGCAGGGTAACACTAACACCTACTAAGAGCCAACACCTATGCTGCCACCTGGTGGTGACTGATGGTATAGCAGGTAAACTGCAGGGTAACACTAACCCCTACTAAGAGCCAACACCTATGCTGCCCTCTGGTGGTGACTGATGGTATAGCAGGTAAACTGCAGGGTAACACTAACACCTATACTGTGTATATATAACCCACCAGCTATAGACTGCACCATGCTGCACAGACCTCACATTCCCTTTCTCCTTAAAGTCTCTTTCTTTTTGCCCCATGCTGCCCCCTGGTGGAGTATACACTTATTGCTCTCAACACATTTACATCTCAGAAATTTTTTGTCACTTTTTAAGCCCATTTTTATGATTAGCCTGAAAAAAGATACTAAAAAAGCAGAAAAATACAGCAATACCGCCCCCAATGGGCCCAAACATAGAAAGAATTCACAAAATGATATATCTTGGCTAAAATATCGTAATGCCATAATCCTGTCTCACATATGGGCCCTCCTGTGATCATCATCTGTCCATGGAGAATTGGGAGGCTGCCAGATACTTTAGGCAGCAGCTGCCAAGAAAGCTGAAACATTTGTCTGACTATTATCTAAAGTGTATAGGGACTGTAATGCAGACAGGTACTCCGGCCTAGATTTGTAAATTACTTCTTAAAGAAAAAAATCTCCAGTCTTCCAGGACTTATCAGCTGCTGTATGTCCTGCAGGAAGTGGTGTATTCTTTCCACAGTGCTCTCTGCTGCCTCCTCTGTCCATGTCAGGAACTGTCCAGAGCAGGAGAGGTTTTCTATGGGGATTTGCTGCTGCTCTGGACAGTTCCTGACATGGACAGAGGTGGCAGCAGAGAGCACTGTGTCAGACTGGAGAGAATACACCACTTCCTGCAGGATATACAGCAGCTGATAAGTACTGGAAAACTGGAGATTTTTATATGGAAATTAAATACAAATCTATATAATTTTTTTTTTGCACTGGAGTTCCTCTTTAATGCTCAAGCAACTTTGTCTTATGTTTTTCCATCGTTGCCTTCCAAGCACTGTCCTCGTGTGGGACACTTATATGATTTAATTGTGCTGGCTTTTACTACTTTAATTATACCAATTACAAAGTTGTATAACTTTCTGACACCAGTTGATTTTAAAACAATTTTTCTTTCTGCCGGAGTACCCCTTTAAGCACAGCAATAGTTCACACTATGTGCCAGAGCGCCGTGCAATTGCATAGAAAGGCAATTGTGGTGTCCCACCACAGTTGTTGCTTGTTCTTCCACCTCTTGCAAAAGCCTGTGCTTTAAAGTATCAGTGGTGGTGAGGTATTGCTTAAGTTTTGCCACTAGATGTCACTAGTATATGTACTGTATGCCTAAGTATTGTACAGCTGTGGTGTCTAAAGGGTTATTGTCTTTGTGATCTGTGCACCAATGGGATCTCTTTCTCTTATCTACCTATCTCTATTCTTCTCTTTTCCTTGCACTCTCTTCTCACCCACTCACAGCACACATTACTGATGCTGTAGGAAGTAGTCACATGGGGAGAGGAAGTGTAGCCACACCTTAGTGAGTCTTACTTTGGGTTTTGTAGAGGACGGACGCACACAAGAATGCTCCCTACAGTGGTCAAGCTGGGCTCTGGACTATGCCAGGTCCCCTTTTACAGGACTCCCACAACTAGTCCAGGGTAGTCTAAGGTGTGATAGTGGACAGACACACATGGGAACAGACAATCGTTTCTTGAAAGCAGCACTTGTCCACACGATGCAGTGCTGAACACACGGAGAGCGCACATCAGCCGTAGGCGTGCACTCACAAGATTGATAGGACAGTGCGCCCATGGGGAGGGCCGGCAGGAGCGCCCCGGAGGAATCACCGCAGGGCGCCGGGCGGCTAGCTAGGGGAGCGCTCGGGCAAAAAGACAGCTGCCCAGCTCCCAACTGGCTGAGAGTGATGCATGCTGTGCAAGCGCACAGGTCGCACACCCCAAAGGCCGGCCCTGAATCCAACCATAGGCCATAGACTGTATCCACCAGGATTCCCTAGGGCGGCATCCAACTTCTTCAGCCACCGGTAATCAAATACTGAACGATTAGACTCCAGCGAGCTCAGAACTGTATCAACATCAAACTAATGGCGTCTGCAGCTGCGATAGCGGCTGAGCGCCGGGTCTCCTCCATACACACAAAGCAGAATCAATATTTCCCTTGCGTGCGTTGTACGCGCTGTAGATTTGTCGGAAATGACACCAAATTCTTCCTTGAACTTGAGGCAAACATTGTGTAAATGAATAATTAGTGCGTTGGATGCGAGATGCAAGTCGGCGGCCGATGTATCAGAGGTAATGCCGCCATTAAGATTCCCCATCCATCTATCTGCAATAAAGAGCGACGCTCGGCAAATAACGCGCAGATCCGGCAGAATAATGTCACGCATTCTTAATTTCCAGCTCGGCTAACAGAGAGAAATATAAGGAGCATTGTGCAAATAAGACTTTCCACATCAGACTGCTGAATATTAATGGCGCACTTCAAAGTTAACATTTTAATATGTTTACTTTTCAGCGCACGTCGGCGGAATTATCTAAATTGGATATTGGAGCTGAACACTCTATTCTGCCGGATGTCTCGCCACCAATTGGAGAGAACTAAATCCTTTATTAGGAGAGGAAGAAAGAACAGGACGCTGGTTTACTGTCATGATCCAAATGGGGTCTGCTTTGTCCGTGAAACATGCGAACGGCCGATGTGACGGAGAAGACTGGAGGGTGATGAAGACTACGGCGGTGACGCATGCGGAGGAGGAAGGTCTGCAAAATAATGAAGAGCTGAAGAGAGGGAACCGATTAGGGCCACGATGATGGGGAGGAAAGTGGATAAAATAATACTAATAATTTATCATTGATTTAGAGGACTTCTACTGGGACTTTAAGGGGAACTCCGGAAAAATAAAAATGCTTTCAAATTAAACAGTGTCGGGAAGTTATTTAGATTTGTAATTTACTTTGGTTTAAATTAACACTTAAAGGGATACTCCAGTGATTTTTCTTTTTTTGCAATGAAAATTATTATTTTTTTTAACTCCAGTACTTGCAGTACTTATCAGCTGCTGTATGTCCTGCAGGAAGTGGTGTTTTCTCTCCAGTCTAACACAGTGCTCTCTGCTGCCACCTCTGTCCATGTCAGGAACAAATCCCCATAGAAAACCTCTCCTGCTCTGGACAGTTCCTGACATGTTTCTGCCACTTCCATGTGACTTCATCAGGGCACTATAGAAAAACTTTTTATGGACAGGATTTATGCAAATATATATGTAATGTGTAAAATTTCAGGCTATGGCAGGATAGTAGAGTGAGATTATTACAGTCTTGTGGGGACGTCCTTTCTATAATCCCAACCCCAACACTAGACACATACTTCCCCCCCCCTTCTCTATCTAATATAGTATAACCTGAAAATATCTGAATCTATATATTGTGAGGCATTGGAGGCGACTCTATCATGACATGAGCGCCGAGGTCAGAGAAGGTTCTACTGTAGGTGTACATGTTTGTCCAGTAAGATATATTATAATAATTGTGATGATTAACAATAATAATGAATGGGACCAAATCCTGGAATCAGGGGCGTAGCTAATGTCTCCTGGGCCCTGGTGCGAGAGGCCAACTTGGGCCCCCCCCCCCTCCTTTCACGACCAAGTGATGCTATTGTTGTGTGTGTGTGTGTGTGTATATATATATATATATATATATATATATATATATATATACACAGTGGTGCCTTGGATTACGAGCATAATTCGTTCCAGGACCGTGCTTGTAATCCAAATCCACTCTTAAACCAAAGCAAATTTTCCTATAAGAAATCATGTAAATGCAGACAATTGGTTCCACACCCCAAATATATTTATTATTCTGTACTGTACAGTAATGGAGAGGATGGGAAACACAAGGGCTGACAGAGACTGCAGGGAGCATGAAGGAATGAGCAGGGCAGATGTGGGCACATACATGCAGCGCTCTCTGTCCGGGGAGAGAGGGGTTACAGCTATGGAGAGATTACCCCCCCCCCCCACAGTCCTGTCCCCTGATGTAAGCCCCAGCCTGAAGGGGATCTGCTATGATTTGGAAGGTGTTTAGAGTACAGGGCTGTAGACCCCGCTATGCAGCCATGCCCCTTCTCCACTCGCGCTCCCACCCAATACAGGAAGTTCTTAAACCAAAGCAATGCTCTTAAACCAAGTCACAATTTTGAAAAACTGTGAGCTCTTAAACGAAGTTACTCTTAAACCAAGGTACCACTGTATGTATATATATATATATATATATATATATATATATATATATATATACACACACACACACACACACCAAGACAGATATTACCTATTACTGCCATACTGTTACCGACCAAATCCTGTATACTGAGACCAATATTACCAGTAATACCAGTATATAGGAAGGAAACATTACCGCCACACCACAACCACTACCATCACCACCATATTGTTACTGACCAAATCCAGTACACTAAATCACCTCATCCAGTCATATAGAGGTGGCCCCAGCTCTACACAGGCTCTATACACCATATACATTACTGTGCAGTTATATCAGGTGACTCACAGGGGACGTCTTCTCTGATCGGAGTTCTTTCCTTTTCATCATCTTCTCCATCCGTCCTAGGCCGTTATGAGAACTTCTCCGAGCCACGAATCCACAGAATCTGCCAGACAGACATATTAGGCTCCACACTCTGACACCATCTCCATCTCTCTACACACTGCACATCTGTACTGTCCCCTTTACACCCTCATTTAGTGGGTAGCCCTGACTCTATGTGACCTCCTAATAATATATGCCCCCCTCTGTGTATTCCCTCTCCCCCTATGTTGCCCCCCCAAAATAGATGGCCCCCTCTACCCCCTCCCTTATAGATGGCCCCCTCTACCCCCTCCCTTATAGATGGCCCCCTCTCTCCTCACCCTCCCTTATGGATGGTCCCCTCTCCCCCCACCCTCCCTTATAGATGGCCCCCTCTCCCCCCACCCTCCCTTATAGATGGCCCCCTCTCCCCCCACCCTCCCTTATAGATGGTCCCCTTCCCCCCCCCTCCCTTATAGATGGTCCCCCTCTCTCCTCACCCTCCCTTATGGATGGTCCCCTCTCCCCCCACCCTCCCTTATAGATGGCCCCCTCTCCCCCCACCCTCCCTTATAGATGGTCCCCTTCCCCCCCCTCCCTTATAGATGTCCCCTTCCCCCCCCTCCTTTATAGATGGTCCCCTTCCCCCCCCTCCCTTATAGATGGTCCCCTTTCCCCCCCTCCCTTATAGATGGTCCCCTTCCCCCCCCTCCCTTATAGATGGTCCCCTTTCCCCCCCTCCCTTATAGATGGTCCCCTTTCCCCCCCTCCCTTATAGATGGTCCCCTTTCCCCCCCTTTATAGATGGTTCCCTTCCTCCCTCCCTTATAGATGGTCCCCTTCCCCCCCTCCCTTATAGATGGTCCCCTTCCTCCCTCCCTTATAGATGGTCCCCTTTCCCCCCCCCCCCACCCTCATAGATGGCCCCCCTCTTTCCCCCCACCCTCATAGATGGCCCCTCTTTCCCCCCACCCTCATAGATGCCCCCTCCTTTCCCCCCACCCTCATAGATGTCCCCCTCTTTCCCCCCACCCTCATAGATGGCTCCTCTTTCCCCCCACCCTCATAGATGTCCCCCTCCTTCCCCCCACCCTCATAGATGGCCCCCCTCTTTCCCCCCACCCTCATAAATGCCCCCCTCTTCCCCCCACCCTCATAGATGCCCCCCTCCTTCCCCCCCACCCTCATAGATGCCCCCCTCCTTTCCCCCCACCCTCATAGATGCCCCCTCCTTTCCCCCCACCCGTACAGGCTGATAAAAAAACAAAACTTAACTCACCTGACATCGCGCTCCCACGTTGATCCTCACTCCTTCGATCTGTCCCCGGCTGCTGCGCGGCTGCCGGGGGTGTGGCGTCTTATCCCCGGCAGCGCGCGCATCCCAGAACTCCCTGCGCGCCGGAAACCGGAAGTCAGGGCCCAAGGCGCGCAGGGAGTTCTGGGATGCGCGCGCTGCCGGGGGTAAGACGCGACACCCCCGGCAGCCGCGCAGCAGCCGTGGGAAAGACGGAGCCAGTCTCTTGTGACCGCAAGCAAAACAATGCTTGCGGTCACAAGAGTGATTAATCGGGGGGCCCCGCGGGCCCCCCTTGTGGCGGGCCCGGTAGCGGCGGCGACCCCCGCGACCACGGTGGCTACGCCACTGCCTGGAATTCTACGTCTCACGGGAGCCGATGACTCTGCCTTGTTGGGTGAATCGTCCTCCGGCTGGCGGCTTCCTTCTCTGAGGAATGAATAGCATCGGAGTAATTATGTTGGTAATGAATTATGGGTCAATTATGTATTTGTGTTTCATTTCTAATGGATTTATTGTCGAGCGCTTTGAGTGAATGCTCTTTAAGATAATTTTGCGAGGTTAAGTAATTATGTGCAGACGCTTTCATTCACTTCCCATTTTATCTTGTAGAAGTAATTGTCCCGTGTAATGGATCAGATTCTCTGCCTTAGGTTCCAACAAGAATTATTGCTTCTTTTTTCGTAATGAAAAGATCAGGTCATGGCGGCGAACTGACGACTACTGAAATGGCGTTTTACATCTTTCTAGGAGACATCTTGTAAGGCAGAAGACCCAAGTCTGCTCTGGCTGATAACCATCTTGTTTCAGGGCTCTTTAAAGGGGAACTCCACCGAAATTTATTTTTTTCAAAAAAATTGACTGGTCCCAGAAAGATTTAGATTTGTAATTTACTTCTATTAAAATAATGATAATAATAATAATAATAATAATTATTATTATTATTATAAAAAAATCTCTAGTCTTCCAGTACTTATCAGCTACTGTATGTCCTGCAGGAAGTGGTGTATTCTCTCCAGTCTGACACAGTGCTCTCTGCTGCCACCTCTGTCCATGTCAGGAACTGTCCAGAGCAGCAAATCCCCATAGAAAACTTCTCCTGCTCCGGACAGTTCCTGACATGGACAGAGGTGGCAGCAGAGAGCACTGTGTCAGACTGGAGAGAATACACCACTTCCTGTAGGACAAACATCAGCTGATAAGTAGTGGAAGACATTGCACTAAACTAAAGCTACCTAAAGGTGGCCCTAGACAGACATATATCTGAAGACTTCAACCATGACAACACCCGACCAGTTGGTTTTCTGCAACAAAAATAAGTCCATTAAATCAGATGACCTCATGTCATGTGGACAACACAATAGACATACACAGCCTAATTATATGTAGGGCACATGGGGCAACTGCCCTTAAGACCCTCATCACTTTGGGGCGCTTCAATACCCATCAACCCATCTGGTGCCAAAAAAAAAAATATATAGGGCTTCTTAATAGAGACACTGCAAAACTAGACATCAGGGGTCTCCACCATTCAGTCTCCATTGTCTTTGCCAGACACTTTCAATTTAAGGACATGTAGGACACTGCTTGTGCTCAGGCATTTTATTTATTGCCATATGAAGAGGGGAAGTATGTAGTAACCCTTAAAGCTGAAAGAAAGGTAGAGTGGGGGCCATATACATTACAGTGTTACAGGAGTATAACTTGCCCGTGCCTAAATGTGTAACAGGGTCTCCCCACCTACTGACACTGCTGACTATAAGGAAGAGTGGCACCAAAGAGGGGGTGCCAATGTGCACCTCCTAAAGTTACACCCCTGTATAATTGGCATTGGTATTTTGTTGAAATCAGTGAATTGGATAGATCATGTTCTGCAGTGTTTTCCTAGCTGGCTCTAAACCTGTCTAGTGAAAACTATCAAATGTCAAAAGTCATGATCAGTTTTTAACGCATCAGTGAACGCAGCCTTAAAGGGGTACTGAATTATTAATATTTCCCATAGAATCCCCATAGAAAACCTCTCCTGCTCTGGACAGTTCCTGACATGGACAGAGGTGGCAGCAGAGAGGACTGAGTCAGACTAGAGAGAATACACCACTTCCTGCAGGACATACAGCAGCTGATAAGTACTGGAAAACTTACAGCAGTTGATTTTTTTATGGAGTTCCCCTTTAAGTGTCAACTTAAATCTTTTCTGCATCATGGTGTGTAAGGGGTTAAGTGTAAGGTTAATGTCAGCCCCATCTGTACGTTAGTGACGGTCCGTGTATTCCAGGCTTTACTGTTGCACTCACCCTGACGTTGCAGACTCCTCGCAGCCACAAGATGTCGCCCTTCAATAATCTAAGCTCGGCCGTTCCTTCTTCTTGCTGCAATATAATTGAGGAGATCGATGTTCGCATTATCCATCTGAGCAGAATGAGTTTAGCTCCATGGATGGATATTATTACTCATCCTGCAATGAAGTTGTAAGGATTCCTCTAATGAAAGCCGCAGCCGCAGTGTAGTGTGAGTCAGCACTCGCTATACCGCCCGCTATTCATCGCTTACTCTCCGCTCCGTTACTAATGAATTTACTTTCCAACAGATTAAATATTAGCATGAGATGTAATTGTAGCAGAATCCAGCACATGTATACACAGCGGAGAGATGGCTGCACAGAATCCAGCGCATGTATACACAGCGGAGAGATAACTGCACAGAATCCAGCGCATGTATACACAGCGGAGAGATGGCTGCACAGAATCCAGCGCATGTATACACAGCGGAGAGATGGCTGCACAGAAACCAGCGCATGTATACACAGCGGAGAGATGGCTGCACAGAATCCAGCGCATGTATACACAGCGTAGTGATAACTGCACAGAATCCAGCGCATGTATACACAGCGGAGAGATGGCTGCACAGAATCCAGCGCATGTATACACAGCGGAGAGATAACTGCACAGAATCCAGCGCATGTATACACAGTGGAGAGATGGCTGCACAGAATCCAGCGCAAGTATACACAGCGGAGACATAACTGCACAGAATCCAGCGCATGTATACACAGCTGAGAGATGGCTGCACAGAATCCAGCACATGTATACACAGCGGAGAGATAACTGCACAGAATCCAGCGCATGTATACACAGCGGAGAGATGGCTGCACAGAATCCAGCGCATGTATACACAGCGGAGAGATGGCTGCACAGAAAGCAGCGCATGTATACACAGCGGAGAGATGGCTGCACAGAATCCAGCGCATGTATACACAGCGGAGAGATGGCTGCACAGAAAGCAGCGCATGTATACACAGCGGAGAGATGGCTGCACAGAAACCAGCGCATGTATACACAGCGGAGAGATAACTGCACAGAATCCAGCGCATGTATACACTGCGGAGAGATAACTGCACAGAATCCAGCGCATGTATACACAGCGGAGAGATAACTGCACAGAATCCAGCGCATGTATACACAGCGGAGAGATGGCTGCACAGAATCCAGCGCATGTATACACAGCGGAGAGATGGCTGCACAGAATCCAGCGCATGTATACACAGCGGAGAGATGGCTGCACAGAATCCAGCGCATGTATACACAGCGGAGAGATGGCTGCACAGAATCCAGCGCATGTATACACAGCGGAGAGATAACTGCACAGAAACCAGCGCATGTATACACAGCGGAGAGATAACTGCACAGAATCCAGCGCATGTATACACAGCGGAGAGATAACTGCACAGAATCCAGCGCATGTATACACAGCGGAGAGATAACTGCACAGAATCCAGCGCATGTATACAGAGCGGAGAGATGGCTGCACAGAATCCAGCGCATGTATACAGAGCGGAGAGATGGCGGTGGCTATGCAGAATCCAGGGAGGCGGGGGGGTCCTATCACGTCCTACTATGTGCAGGATTGTCAGTGATAAATATATAAGAGGGTCCTGAAGTGCAATATGATAAACAGTATCACAAGGAATCACTTATGCAATAAAATTCCACAAAAGTAAAAAAGAATAAATATTATAAATAATATATTATAAATCTAAATATAACAAATAGTAAAAATAAAAATAATAATGAAAATAAATAATAATAATAATAATAATAATAATAATAATAATAATAATAATAATAATAATAATAAAAATAATAATAATAATAATAATACCCATATACAGCCATAACATTAAAACCACAGGTGACATGAATACCCTTGGTTCCTATGACTATGGGGTCTATATGAGGCAAGAAGGGACCCGTTGATGTTGGAAACAGGAAAAATGGGAAAAGGTAATGATGTGACAATGGTGACAGATAGTGACGTGTAGACGCCGGGGTCAGATCCTCTCCAGAGCGTCCGGTCTTGTTTGGGGGGAGTATCTCTGGTATATAGGGGTAAGAATTGACCAAAAGTGTCCAGGAAAGGACGAGCGATGACCGGGAGCAGGAGAAGTCTAATCCTTCTGTTCCAATCCCAATTGCTGTGAATAAACTGCTGAAAAACTTCTTGCTGTCTATGATATAAAGGAGCCAGATTCCAGCATATGGGGCTGCCATATATATTGTTACATAGGCAGTTTTAATGTTATGGCTAATAGTATAAAATAAATAATAAAAAAAACTATATACAGTATGTAATAGGATGCACAGAAGTGAAATCTGAAAAAGTCCCATGGGCAAAGTCTATAGTAAAACCATCTTGAATTTTCCTGGCCATCATCAACAGGACCACTCACCAATGATAGAGATGTCTCTGCTGACTCTGTCCCAATCTACACACACAAGTCTCTACAATATAAACCTGATGGCCAAATCCTGACCATGTCTATAAATGAGTTGACAGCTTATGTGCATGAGAGTTATATAGAACTATACAGAGTGATAATGGAGCTGCCATAGAGGTGCACGGGGCCTCTCCTGTATCTCCTTGTCACCAATCCGGCATTGTGGCCTTTCTTACTGAATGTCTATGTATAGAGGTATAAGATATATATATATATCTGTATCTGGATGGCAGTGTACCAGGCCCACGTGGCTCTATAGAGACTGTGCACATGGGAATGAGCTCTTATTGTTAATATCTGAGGAGACGTGCTGTAATAATATGACTGTAAATCCTATGACCAGCAGTGGAGCCCCTCTATTACTACTGTTACTATGTATCACTATAACAATGAAGCTGGAACATTCACAGCAGGCTGTAAAACAAGGTGCAGTATTATACTTCATTAGTCTGGAGTGTTCAGTCTGGAGTGTTGCTGACCTCTAGTGGTCACAATGAAGACTGCAACATATTTCATATTTCACTCTATATTTTATATTTCTGTGAATTATAGAACAAAAACATAACAGGTAAAATTATTATATATAGAAATATAGATATACTACTAGGCTAGTATGATGGGTATTATTTAATTTGTCCCAATGTGTTATGTGTGAACTGCATTTGAAGTTATTGAGTCAGTGTTCACACTGGGCATTGGGTCTCACAATAGACAGACACCCCCTGTTCTGTAGAGATCACCTCTCAGCATCATCACTGAGAGGGTTACAGAGAAAGGTGACATAGGTCTGTATTACATAGCTAAAGGGATAATACTGGATTAACCATTGCCAATAGATTATGGGATCAGCTCATCTCTCATCCATAGGTCATAGAGCATGCCCACAACTCTCCCATTTAACTTATTGGATCATCTCTGTATGGTCTGGACTGCTGTTAAAACAGAGGAGCATCTCCAGCAAGGTGGTCACCCCCATAATAATCATATATAATGAGATATACAGTCAGTATGTAACAGATAAGCTGTGTAGAAAGACAACAGATAAGCCATTTTGTATCTGAGGAACTATAGTTCATTGGAGCATGCCCACAACTCTCCTTCAAGAATCAATGAATCATATCCACATGGTCTATGTGTAAAGCAAATTTCTGTTCTGCTAGTGTTCACAGAGCAAAGAGCAGAGCAGTAGCCAGCTTTCCCCATTGCCACGTAGAGAAAATACATAGATTCAGAAAATAAAACTAATAAGTGTCTATGAACTGTATCTAAGTAAAGGTCACCAGAGCATGCCCACAATTCTCCCATTGAAGTCAAGATAGCTGGCCCCATAATCATACACTATAAAAGCACATGTATATGTATAGTGCCTTCATATACATGATAAGTGAAAGCTCATCAGAGCATGCCCACAACTCTCTTATAGCTGTCAATTACCCAGATAGCTTGTGTGGTTGCTGCAAAGTAGCAGCTCAGCTATGATGGCTACCCACTTAACTAAATACAGAGAACATAATACAAATATTTATGTTGTACAGCAGACAGTGAGCAAGCAGCAGTACAAGCAAGGAGGCTGCCCCCATTATTATGTACGGAAAACAAAATAAAAGTACATATATGTACAGCACTTTCATATATGTAATAAGCTAAAGCTCGCTAGAGCATGCCCACAACTGTCAATGAGTCATGTCCAGATGATCTATGGAGCAGCTGTAAAGTAACAGCTATATATATATATATATATATATATATATATATATATATATAGGTCAGCTGATACGGTGGTAGGGTAGCTGAGTGGGTCTAGGGTCACTTGGCCTCTTGTCACAGTAGCCTGGTGTGGTATTGGACCAACCCCGGACAGTTGACATGGCAACAACACAGTGAGAAAAGGGTAACCCAAGTGTACAGATGTGTGTAGGTGCAGGTGCACAAGGAGAAAGCCAGAGCCAAGACTGTTGTCAAAAATAGAAAAGTTTACTGGAGGTGACTGTAGTGCAATACAAGTAAACGGAGATCTGTATACAGTCCAATGCAATACGATCCTTACAGCTGCCAATAACTTAGGTGCTCACAGGTGAGGCAGAGAACCGGTGCTTGAAGTAATAGGTGCTTTGCAGTAGAGAGAGAAAGAGAGGAGTTGCCAGAGGGGCCCTGCCCAATGTAGTACTGTGCTCTGCCGGAACAGTTTGAGTGACTAGAAGAAGTGAAAAGACTACTTGTACTCACGGATGACTTGTTAGTCCTTTACCGCCTATGCCCCCTAGTTGTGGGCTACCCGTCCTAGGTGGGTAGTACGAGCCCCAGTCCTTGTTTATCTGGGCGAAGCAGACTCCTGGGCCTTCCCAGTTGTCCTGCACTGCGCAGTGGAATACGTAGAGGTTCTGTAGCTTTGTCCCACTGGGGTTAGTTCTTTTAGCTTTCAGGTAACTGCCCTGCATGTTTTAGAGTGGTTCCTGGCGTGGGCAAGGTGAATCCCTGTTTGGCTTCTCTCCCCTGGTGGAGGCTTAGCACTGTCCCTAACAAACTAAAACTTACAGAGCATGCCCACAACTCTCCCATGGAACTCAATGGTCTATAGTGGCTGATGAAGAGCAAATCTCTGAACTTTTTTTCACAAAGCAGAACAAGATGGCCGCCCCCATACTCAGGTATAAGATACGGGCTAAAAATCTATACATACAAGACATTATTAGATGTATAAGAAACGTCAACTCACCAGAAATCTTACCGTATTGATTGTAATTAATGCCGTGGTAAATCCGCTAAATAACGCTTGTTCAAACAAAGTAACCTCATTATTTTACAAAAACATATCCCCCCCTCCCCAACAGGCTGGTGCCGAATCACAGGCGCAGATTTGCTTGTGCTTTGAGTTTGTGTGCAGCCATCTGCTTCCTCATCTGCTCCTCCATTATTTTATTATCTCTCTGTATTAGTGAACTGTAAGTGAATGAGGGGAGCGGAGACATCTGCGGCCACTCACGGGTTAATAGCATGACATGCCGCTAGAATGGTAATTAATTAGATTTCGCTGCTGTGTGTGTTTGTAATTGTATAATGAAGACGCATCTGCATAATTGCATATTAAAATCTGCTCGAATCAAGCCGTACCGAAATAATTTGGTTTTCACAAAAAAAAAAAAATTATCGAGAAGTCTGAGATTTCTGCGGATTGTCTGAGAGGCGAGAATTGGAGAGAGAGGATGGAAAACAAGATAGAGAGAGAGAAAGAGAGACGGAGCATGAGTCTGATAACAACGCTGATAACAAGGATGTTATATGGGCAAAGCTCAGTCACAGAGCACGCCCACAACACTCTGTATCAACACTCCACAGTCTATCCA